>NC_088989.1:4796547-4879047 GCF_963932015.1 Anas acuta | reverse complement strand
AATATTCATACAAATTTCTCTGCTAGGCATAGGATAAGAAAATAAAGGAGCTTGAAAAGCAAGCTACTTTCAAAAGACAGTAATTCCATATAAGTTTTCTGCTAATGTCTCATACAACCAGTTATAAAATACTTCAGAATCGGAGGCATCAAATTTCATACTATTTCATGTCAGAGATGCATGGCTAAAAAATTCCTATTAAAAACATGAAAACATGCCAAATGCAGAAAAGTGAACAACTGAGCAAAAAAGTGAGACAAAGTGTTACTAATGTCTGCCAACTGGTATTATTCACAAGTACCATCAATCACACATGAGCAACCTCCATAGCTTCTCCCCCAGAACACGAAAACCCAGCTCACCCCAAACTTGTGGTAACATAGTTGTCCTGTTTGTGGTTAGGGCTCTGCGCTATTGTTTGGAGATTTCCTTTAGTTCTGTGCATCTGTTAACCCTAGCCAGCGTTGTTGAAGCTGACAGGAAAAGGGAGGAAAACCCTATTCAATTAAAACCATCTTTACTGCTATTTAGAATGCAGATGAGCCCCTCAGCAATGAGAAAATTAGTATTTTATGGTGAAGCATTTATATAGTTTATTCTATATTTGAACCATAATAAATTACATCCATTTTTTACAAGAATTATAACTGACATGCTGTCAGAGCTGTACATGTACAGCCTTAGAAATATACATAATACTTTGAAAGCTGTCACATTCAGTACAGTTGTAAACATCACCCTGGGTTACTAAACTGTTATCTTTAGGTTTACTTCTCCGGATAAACCATGGGATCTTCGCACATTTCAACCAGAGAAAAATCAATTCTTCCTCAAACAGTTGCACAGTAGCTTACCACCCATGCTTAAACGCACAGCCTTGTACTAGCTTGAGCTCTAGTCTGGGTCTGTTTGCAGAATATCCTCACTCAGGTTTCTTCCTGGCTCTGTAATGGACTTTGTAGTTAAGGCTGAGGGTACACCACCTAAGACCAGAGTGTCTCGGTGTTCTCAGTTATGTCAGCATTTTTCTACCCAAAAGTGCTGCTGTGGTTCTAAATGAGTTATTTTGCTAAAGAATATTGAGATGTATATAGTACATTAGTGTTATTTCTACCGTGTTACTTTCATAGACTTTCCCTATATAACCACTTTCCTTGTAAAATAATATACAACACAGTAGAAAGTTTTATTTTCATAAATTTGTGGGATAATTATAAAAAATATTTTGGGAGAATATTAGCCTTGTTACAGAATTCCGCAGGATGGTGGCTCAATTTCTGCAGGAATATTGCTATTCTTGCCTATACTCTTTAGGATGCTGAAATAAAGCTACCTCAAATGTTATGTAACAAATATATTTTTTTTACTCACTTTGTCCTTTTTTACTTCCAAATAGAAACCAAGTGCAAAAAGTTTAAGAGTATCCATCTGGAAGTTTAATTATAACTAATTAATGAACTCTACTTTGGCCTCATATGAAGAACATTTTAAGTGGAGTGTGATTCAGCTGGAGAAAGGTGTGGTTAAGTTGTCACCTTTGCCTCCAGAACAATTTGGCCAGGATCTTGCAACGAATACTCTACTTGTAGACATTGCCCTGAAACCCCATGTCTTCAGTGGGGCTTAGAGCCATGATGACCCTCGATGTAGTCTATCTGAAGAAAAGTCACACCGAATGCTGCCAGAGTCCTGCTACAAGAGACTTTGTCACATGTGAAAATGAAGGGGTGCCCAGCCCAGGGTGCACCCACCACTGCACATAGCAATGCTTATGCTGCTGTTACAGTTAATTTCCTCCTCTTTGATCTATCTAAATTCAGCATGCATTATCCTTCTGTTATTTATGTAAATGTTTAGATTAGGTAATATTTTATTCTACAGTGAATGACACCATAATCCTTCCTATTCTTTTTCTTTATCATAAATATTTAGTTTGTTTTTAGCTTGTGGGACTAAACACAACATCATTTTCATTACTGCGAAATCTTCTTCTTTTCTTCTCCTGCAAGCATCCATGGTCCCCTGGCAGTACTCTGCCTCCCAGAACATGCTAATATTGCTTGCATTACTGCAGGATTACCACAGTGAAGTATACAGTTGGTATTATAATTCATAATGTTGCTTTAAAAGATTAACCACTCCCATGGCTGTCTGGTAATTACAGAGCAGAATTTTTTTAACAAAGAACAGTGTGCACAAAATGACTGGCAAGGAGGTAAGTGTTTGGGGCTTGCTTTGTTTTTCAACCTCAGTGAAAATCAGATGCAAAATTGATAAAGGAGAACAAGAGTGGGTTTTAAGCTAAGATACTTCAGTATATTAGTAATTTAACAGATTTATATGAAGGAGATGGCACTGTCGGCCCCTGGAATGTCAGAGTGATGCAGTTGGCAATTGCCAGCTCAGATGACTTCCACAAGCAAATCCAAAATAATTAATAGGCCTTCTGGAGCTTTCCAGGGAAGTGAGTGTGCTGGGGAAAGAGTAATAGTTAGTTTAGCCTGTCAAGGTTCATTCTTTTTCAGAACTCTAGTCCTCCCTTGATGCCCTCTAATGGTTTTTTGAAACACCAAAATGTTTTTGCATGAACAACATTGCCCATTGTGCTTCAGTTAAATGCATTTCGATGTCAGACATATGCCTGCTGCAAAAATACCAGCTACCTACCCCTTCCTCAGGGGATCTCTAGGGAGGGTAGCCAGATGACTTTAATCGGCCAAAGACACAGAATGGGTTCTTAATGCAATAAGCCAATAGTGTGCAAAGTCACATTAATAAGTGGAAACTTGACCAGCTTTTACTGAGGGATCAGGAAACTGTTTAATTCCTGAGTGACAAGAGCATGTGTTGGTTTAATTGCTTGTTTGTGTTTATTGTCAAGCCTTGGGAAGCATGGTAATTCGTCCCATTGTTATTTGAAAATGTGGGTCTGGCACCCAAACCGAGTGCACACGACAGACACTGGTCTTGCACCAATTGTTGTTTCATCAACATCTATCATGCTCCCAGTTGGAGAGGACGACAGCCTTTAGAGCAACAAAGTGGAATTCTCCTTCCAGTCTCTTGGCTTGTCCAGAGCCAGCCATGCTGTGTGAAGGTTGGAAATTCTGTGCTTAAATGAGGAGTTGCTGTCTGCTAAGTGAGAGTAGTGTTTGAAGGCTGATGCACGGGAGAGCAGCGCTTAAGGATTGCTCTGTCTTTCACAGCTGGAAATGTAATGGTTGCACGCTCCTATGGAAAACACCTAAAAGATCTCAGCCTGAGGCAAAGTCCGTTGAAGCTGCTGGTGCCTTTCCGTTCATTGGGCTGGCCTTTGATCAGGAACTAATGCGTGGCAATAGCTTTTTTTTTTTTTTTTATACCTTTTCTGAATGAGAGTTTAGTGTAGAATTGTTCCCTGCTGTAGGGCTGCAGCAGTCCTGGGGACAGACCTGCTTTCTTGGCTGGAGCTGACCAGAAGCCTCAATGGTACAGTGAGGCCTGGCCTTCTGTGCTGGGGAGGAGGATTCAGCTTGCTGTGAATTTACATGAAAAGTCCCTGCCTAGCAATCATGTTAAATATAAAGCTTCCTGAGAGTCTACTATTTCTTTTCTCCAGATTCTTGCCTTATTTTGGAAGGCAAGTTTTCCATCCAAGAGCACCAGCTGGAAATGCTTTCCTTCCTGTTTTCTCTAAATTAGCTGTTTTGAATGCTTTCTTGGTGGAGGAGGATAGAGGGTTGCTGATGATTAAGATTATAACTGGCTTTCTAGCTCAGTATCCAGCACCATAGAATACATCTACTTCTGTAGATGGAGCCTAGGAATAGACGTATCAATATACATTACAGGCTTGTCATAACTCACTCATTTCCTATTTCAAACAGGAGGAAATATACTTGAACATATCTGTTGTATCTGTCAAGACTTCTCATTTGTCAAACTATTAGTGGTCCCTCTGTCAACATAAATAAATCTGTCCATAAATCTTGACAGGTATAATCATTTGTTGCATTTGAAAGGCAAGTCTCTAACATTAGACCCCTTTTGATTCCTAACATGATTATCTTTAAAGAAAGACATTTCAGAAGCCTTCTGTATCTGGCCTCTGTCAAATGATTTCTCCAGTCTTGCTGAGTTATCTACTCTTATGAAGTAAGCAAAGGCATAGTTCCTGCTGTCAACTCTCCTGAAGACCACACGAATCATTGGCAGCAGAGCAGCTCTGAGGCCCTACCCTGCAAGCATTTATGTTCCTGTTTGTCAGACGGGGCTCCTGATATGCTTATTACTTGTTACTGCTAGGTTTCTCATTCCTATACTGAGCCATTCTTCTGGCACCAGTTGTCTTTCCTTTATTTTTGGGAGGCTATCAAAGAACATTCTTTGAAGGTATTCCATCCGAAGCTGCTGATCCTTTCAGTGCTGTTGTCGTTGGCAAACAATCCGTACCCATTCAGGAGAATTAAGCCTATGAAATGGCTGTTTAAATATGGGCTAGCATAACTTAAGATTAAATTCCATAATACCAACACTCACTTCACAAGATCCCCTGCTGCTCTGGGGCACTCTGACTTGGGAATTCACCGCCTGAGCAGCTCCAGGCTTCCGAAACTCTCTGGAGATGTGAAGTGACCTTGTTTCTGTGTTTTGGTGGCCTGATGTTAGTAATCTTGCCCATGTGGTGGTTAAGATATCCCGTATTCACCAAGCTGGAATGCAAAGCGAGGGTCTCTGGCCATTGTTCAATGAACAGCTCTGGCGTGTGACCCAGAAGTTGGTCAGGGCACAAGTGCCAGAAGGTAACCAGCAAGTCCACAGACAGCGTGGCTTCATAGCATTCCCTGCCACATGTAAAGCCTAAAGCACATGCTTCTGCAGATGAGAATGCGGCGAAAGGTTGCTAGGGCTGGGTTTGTGGGAAGTGCACAGTAAAGACTGGATCTTCAGGGAGCTCCTGCAAGATGTGGTACTGAGCAGCTGCAGTGTCATGGGCATGCCCAAGTTACAGGGCCACTGAAATTAATGAAAGCTGGAAAATCACAGGTCTAATGTTTCCCTCTTGACTGTCTTCTGACAGTGAAAAAAGGAAAGACAATGTCATTGTCTTTCATAAAATATGTTTGAAGTTCTTTGTTTTCATTCTTTCAACTCTCCACACCAGATCATCTGTAGTTTGCTGCAGCAAAGATTTTTTAATTGACAGAATTTCCACTTGTGCTCTAAGGAGACTCATTACTTCACAGGTTCTTTGGTTTCATGGGGCGTGGATGCCATGTGGGATACTTCCCACTTTCTTCAGTGCATCTTTACCACTAAAACTAAATTTTTTATGAGCTGCAGAAGAAGCCTGTGTTGCAGGAGCAATTATTTCAGAGGTGATCTCTTCTGCTCCTGACCTTATGATACTTTGCACTGGATGTCCAGATGCAGTGTCAGAATGCTTTGGGGAAGCAGCTGTTAGATAAGGTTCCTATTTGAATGACAGTTCTCAATACAGTCAGTAATTAAACAGCCATTCTTTCCATGTCAAGTCACAATTTAGGATTTTTCACTGGAGTGGACAATATGCAAGAACCTACAAAGATGTTTAGGTTGCTACTCCCACATGGTAGTTAAGAGGGAATTCAGTCCTTTGTGTCAAGGTAGGGAATCTAGGAAAGGATTTAGTTAAATGTGTGTACTGTATAGCTGCTTCAATTAAAGGACTTAAAAAATATTTTGTCAAAGAGGACAGTTGACTATAACCTTGCTGGAAAACCACATTGAATTTGGCTTGTGGAATTTGTTGAAGTCGAGGTGCTAACAGCTTGTTTTTATTGAGGCTACATGATCTAGGTCATGTGCTTAAAAAAAACAATACAAGTGCGTTTGGGTTCGTACCAACACCTGATCAGCATGTGCTGATAGCATTAGAGGCCCTGCAGGACTTGGCAGCTTCCAAATAAGAGCTTCTGAGGGTCTGAACTACAGAGGTAGATGCTTAAAGTTGCCTAAATCCCATCATTAATCTATGCCATGGCCTTTAGCATTTATCTGTGCTATGTAACCAGCACCCATCAGATCTCACTGCTGCTGTTTCTCTTTCTCCAGGCCAGGAAAGATGCTGGGCTCTACAGCTTCCTTTTCTGTTGACTGGCAAGATGGTGCTTTGTCAGGTAACTGCTGTCACCACCAACTGCAGAGCTCATTGCATCTAGAGTATGACACCTTCTGAGCTGCTTCTTTTATGCGTTAACCTACTTGGAAACAGAGGCTCATGTGCAAATTCCCACTGTATTTTGTGAAGGCTGGAACATAAGCCAGATCTGAGCTGAATCTCCCCTTCCAAGAGCCAGCTGAATCAAAATCCCCTGATGCAGACATCCCCAAATTTTATGGGTGCAAAAGACGCCTTGATCCAAATTTTGCAGTTTGCTCCCATCTCTGCTTAAAACATAAAATGTATGTTTTTAGGGAAAAAGGATATAAACATCTTGTTCATGTTTGAGCTGAGAATGTCTTTTTTCTGTAGGCTGTCAACACAACTTCAAATGCATGCAGCCTGTCCAATCTGACAGACAATTTGCATATTTGTGGAATGCTAACGCCAAGTTACTGTATACATTTGTACATGAAAGCATTAGAAAGTTTGAAGGATTAAAGGTGGAAATGTATCCCTCTCAGCCTCAAAGATCAAGACAGTGCATCAGTAGATGGCAGACAAATAACTGCTGGTTTGCCATTTGGAATGGTTTCCCCAAAAAATAATAATTAAAAAAAAAAATCTGTACTACTTCCTAGGATGTTAATAGCTGAGGGCTTTACATGTACTAATTGCTGGAGCATTGTTTCAGCCATTTGAGAGTGTAATGTGGAGTCTGGCACATTCAGTGTGAGCCCACTGACACAGTGACTTTGTTCTGCATGACTGAGATGCAGCTCAAGCTCTGAGGGCCGCCCCAGTGTAAATGTCGCTGTCTAGGTCTGCACCTTCCTCTGTTTGATTTCAGGAGGTGCTTGACCTGTACGAAAGTGACTTAGTTTGCAATGAGATGAACATTAGGAGGAGCAGCAGCAATTGCTCAACAGTTTTCTGTAGAAAGATGTTTGCTTGTCTGCATGCATCAAGATATATTCTGGAGCCTGGGTCTAGACACACTGATTTGAAAATGGAGTCTTTGAGTCTTAAAAACAAAATATGCTGAAGAACAGTTTTGCATGATTCCTACCTAAGGATCAAAAACTGATATTTATTTTACTTTTACTAAAAAGTAACTTCAATAAGATGTTCTGTGTTGGCCAATGGATATAATTTAGGATCAGACATTGGCAGCACAGGACAGAGAAAGCAGGAGCTAGTCAAATCTTTGTTCAGTCTTTGATTCAAAACATGAATATTCCTTTGATTCAGAAAGGGGTTGGCCAGCCTTTTTCATAAATGGTTGCACGTCTCTGCGTTTTCTGGCGGGGGGAAGTGGAAGTGGCAACGCCTCAGATACCTGGGAACCAAGAGCTGAAAACTCTCCTGGAAACTTCTCATGGTCTAACGAAATTCCCGGGCCAGGTTCCAGCCTGAGCGGATGCAGACAACCAGCCAAACTGAACCACCAAATCTGTCGAGATGCAGCCGTCATTTACAAAACAGGGCTGGGAGTTCTGAGGGAGTTTGTAGGAGCTGAACATCCAAATCCCTCTAAATCTCTGTGGAGCTTTGGTGCTTTTGTTGTACTCTAGCAAAAATCCTTGTCTAGTCTTCAAATATGTTGAAGACCTCAGGCGTTGTGGGCATGCCTCTCTAATTCACCAAAATTACAAAAGCACCACATTTTAACTGTTTGCTCAAAGCATGTAATTTAGCAAACCCACCCCAAAAGCCCCAGGTTACTCCAAAACTCTCAGCCACAGAGGGCCATGTGCTGCCATCAGACAGGTCAGACTCTGGGTATCCCAATTTGAGCAATGTCAGCCTTAATGCATTCAGAAGTGGCATGTTGTTGTTTTAGAGCACATTACTCAAAGGCTAAGATGCCTTTCTACTGGGAGCAGTGTTAGGGAGCTGATCTCTGCTTGGATGCCCATTCCAACATGGATCTGACAATTCACATGTAGGAAAAGCCCTTTCATGCATTCACAGTTTTAGATGGCCTCCATATATTTGTTTAAAAAATAATTAGGCTTGCTTAGCTCTTGTACTGTTGCATTTTGCTCTTTTTTTTTTTTAAAGTAGCTTTTCCTGTAGCTCTCCCAGGCCAGTACAATGCTGGCTTTTAAAAGTGATTTGTCTGTTACCAGTTTTAAACTTTTACTTCCTAAGTCCTTGTGAACCAGCAATACAAGGAGACTAAAAATCTCCTGGGGATTGTTTTTATAGCAACAGTGAAAGCTAAAATGTTGCAGCAGCAGCCAAATTATTTTTCGTGTAGTGGAAACAATACCAACAACTGGAGTCTACATACAAAATAGTTTAAAGCTCCCATAAATATGACTAACAAATGAGTGCTACATTTCTTTTTATCATTTATTCTTTATAAAAAGTGACAGTTTGAAGGCTACTAATTTGGCAAGTTATTTCCCCTCTATAGTCATGGTTGTTCAGTAATTAAAGGTTATATAAAACATGGATGTATACATATTAGTACAGTCTGGCAGTTTTGTGTTTTAGGAGGCAGTCGAGTTTTCCTCACTCAGTACTGGAAAAGTAGGTAGGCATGACTTCTTGAGCACAGTTGAAGTTGAACCTTTAAAGTATTATTAGTTACTAATGCTAATTGTTGAGAGTTCTTAGTCATACCTAATCACCTTAGGTAAGTAGTTACTTTAAAAGTCTATTTTTAAAAATGATACTTGGCATCTCAGCACCCTGGTCATTCCTGAAAATGACACTGAAGTTCTTAAGTCACTGAGGCTAGTTTTGAAATCACTTCTCAGTATTTCATCATCTGTTTGCTGGCCATGGCCCTCTCTGTACCTGTAAGTAGTAAAAATACATATGTGTATGCTACTCCCTCTGAAAGTGAAGAGCTAAAAATAATGCAGGGCTTAGTTTAGTCAACACAATGTCAAAGCAGAAGACCAGTTCTGCAAGAAAAGTAGTTCAAGAACTGAAATAAGAGAGCATAAAGCTCTGGCTGCAGAGCAGGGAAATGCTTGAAATGGGACTCCCAGAAGCTGTTGGTTGACCATTGCAGTCAGTGGCTGGGCTCCTAGCAGCAGGGGCTCAGGGAAAAGTTAGGCAGATGCTTGGGTGTTGTTAGAGGGGGCACCAGGGCATGTGTCCATCTGTCAGGACAGGCAGTGCAGGAGATCTCTGACTCTGGTTACTTTGATCTCAATTATTTAACCTGACTAAATGAGATATTGGGAGCAAGGGAAAATGTTTGATATGTAGGGCGTGTGGATATACTCTGAATTTGGTTTCTTGTCAGTGTGCAAAGACTCGTCTGGGTGTCCAGATTATGATGTTGAAGCTGTGCATTTGGAGTTTGTGAGGTCCTATAGAAAAGGAAAAATAGTCTGAAACTTCCCCAAAGTCTGCATTAACTAATAATTATGTACTAATTTGAATCAGTACTAGCAAGGGGGGGGAGGTGTCCTTGGCCATAATACCGAGATTAAGCTGATAACTTTCCAAACCCAAACCGGTTCTGAGTACTTCTCAAAATGGCCACCAATACTGTGAGAAACTCTGTCCCAGTGTATATAAAACATAGCAGAATAATATCTCATTTGATTATACAAAGTCGTTTTTTCCTTAGTGTTTTAGTTCTCAAAATTCCCAGAATACACTACATTGAAACTGTTCACTTGAGAAATTAAGTACCGTATGTGATAAGACAGTCATGTGAAATTTTTAAGCTGTCATTAAAAACGATTATAATTAGGACAAACTATATGAAAATGCTTTAAAATTGAGACCCTGGTGAATTAAAAATTAAGGGGTATATTATGTATTATCATGTTGAAGGGCAGGGATTTACGTGTGTAACTCCCATTAACACTAATGTGAGTTGCATTCATAAATCCCCGCGCGTTGTGCTGAGCGTACACCCCCTCGTTTGTTTTTGCTGAGCAGCCTCAGCTTTTGCAGTGCTCCAACACAGCACCAGTGCCTGCGGAGAAGGAGCCTGAAGACACAGCAAAGTTCAAGCTGTTTTCTCTTACAAAACTAGGCCCCCAGACAGAGCAAAATGTAGTTTGTCTAAGCAGTGTCTGTACTCCCATGAGTAAGATTTACTTGTGAAAAGTAACTATCACGGAGCCTGCTCTTCCCTGCAACCCTTTGGGTGCTTTCCCCCACTTTTTATCACTCAAGTTTGGGCTACAATCACTTTTATTACATTTACTCAACATGCAGGCATGAGGGATGAGCTGCTGTGTTTGGGTGACAGTGTTGCCAGTTCTCTTCAGTCTGACTGTCTTCAGGACAGCCAGTGATTTTCTTATAGCCAGAAATAGTGATTTTTTTGTGGCTTTTAATGGGGAGAGAAATCTAGCCCTTGTTCTTGTAAGATAAACTTGAATACATGAACCAAAAAAGTGTCTTGTTTTTTTCAATCTCAATCTGTATATGGGGATGTATAGCTTTCACAAAAGCACTCACAGAGCCCATCTCATGCTCTCATCATCCCATCTGCTCCTTTTTACACCCTTGGATTTGGCAATATTGATGCCACTAAGGTAAGCTCATTCATCTGTAGCTAGGGATTTGCTGAGCATCTCGTAGTAGTGCTCAACAGAAATGACCTGTCCTATTCCTTTTATAAATGAATTTGTGCTACTTCTATTAAAAATGTTAAAAGAATGGTCATATTACCACACTGTGGCTTACAGGAAAAAAAAAAAAAAAAAGCAACCAACAAACCACAGCTCATACCTTTCCACAACATTACAAAATTGTAATTATACTAATACACTATTCTTTACAACATATTTTTCCCTGGAGCAAAATAAATAAATCTAAATAAAATAGATATGTTTAGAGTCAGTACATCTCCTATTTTATTAATTAGCACCTGAGCAAATTGTTTTTCCTCCCTGTTGGCAAGCCAGAAAAAAAGCACTGATGAATTTTCAGGCAAAGTAATGAATGCCAGGTTTATTTCTTTATTGGTACCTGTGGATTCTGTTGTATTGCTTGTTAACAGATGCAAGTGGGCAATATAACTATTACATCAGGCAATAATATAGAAACGCAGGCAGTTTCTAAGCAACAGCCCAGCGCTGATTCTTGCCAGCTATTCTCTAGGATTCCCTCAGACACTGTAAGTGAAGAGGAGTTGGACAATATAGTCTAATTCTGAGAAAGGAATAAGGCATGAAACTGGTGATTTTCAAAATCATATTTTTGCAGATTTCTTACAAAATCAAAAGAGCTAAAATTGAAAACTGTCAAAAACATTTCAGCTCAAGAGCTGCATAAACTTTTTCTATTGTTCAGGCAGCTAAACAGACACAGCTATTTTGCTTCATATCTTGCCCACAAAAATAACTGAAAATAAAGATCATAGAGCCTCCTTAGCTTGTTGGACTGAAACTGGCTTTTATGGTGTTTCCTTTTGCAGACTCACTCAACAGTTTTGCCTAAAAGAAAAATGTTTTTCATCTGTTCTGTATGAATTCCACGGTCAGTCAAATCTGGACACTGATGGAAGAATTCAGAATAAATCATTGTTTCAGCCATAGAGTGTGTGCACATGCATAATTTTGTGTGTAGACAAGACAAAAACATGTATTGCAAAGCAAGGTCACTTTCAGGTGTCACTAGCTGATATAAGTTTCTTAGCCTACGTGTCCCATATTTTAAAAAGGGCATCTGCTTTATGTATAACTGGGGATTCAATGGAGCAGCAGAGCTGGGATCTTTTTCATTATCCATAATTTCTTGTAGTGGACCAACCTGAGCTTGGACTACTTCTCAGTATTTGGAGAACTGTTTTTACACTTTGGTGTAGTCCTTTATAGTGCTAAGTGTCAGGCTCAAGGTTTTGAGCCAGAGGCCTATGAAGGATAACGTTCTTTTATCTCAGTATGAATAATGTTCTTTCAGAAAAATGATTATATTTAGAATAAATAACAGGCATGCACTCACACTTACAGACCCAACTGCACACGCATTCAGGAGCACAAACATGGACAAATGAACAAAATGTTGCAAACCAGATGTTCTGGGTTTGAATGCTCCATTGGTTCCCATACACCATGTAAGGTTCTGGTCTGCTAAGGAGCAGAAGTTTGACTTAGGAGCCTGCAGTGCTAACAGCTTTACCTTGCTTTGTGGGGAGTGGTGGTTTTCTTCATTGAATACTTAGAATTCTTGTGAGAAAATGGAAAGTTTATATTTCCAAAGCAAAATTGTGAGATGTGTTACTGACAAACATTCTTTCTTTTTGGCAAAAAAAAAAAAATCAAGAAATTGGACTCATCCACAAGTACTATGCCTTGCATGCCACGAGCCTCTTGTTCTCTGGGCTCATCTCCCCTCTTAATGTTGAGTAAGATGGAGATACCATAATTCGAGGAATTTTGGTGTGTGTGTAGCTGACAGGGAGGGGGGCACCCAGGCAGGGGCTTCTAAGAACACACCACAGCAGTGCTTGCAACTCAATGTGTTGTGTTTTTTTTCTCTACCAAGCTGTTCCGATTTTCAGGTGTTACATATTTTCCAAATAAGCAATAAACCATGCTCTAAAAAGCAGACACTTTTGGCAACCTCAAAAGGGAAGAGAAGCGTGCATCACAATGAAACTGCTATTTTCTATTAGAAACTAGTTTTGGTGAAACAAAGTCACTCAACCATACAACTCAGTCCACACAATTTCTGCATGTTTCCATCCACTCCTCCCCTTCCCCAGCTCTGAGCCGTTCTCTGCCTGGCTGATATATGTTGACATGAGAATTAAATCACTAAGAAGTAGGAATGCTTTAGCTTTAACAGAAAGCCAGGTTACTATTCCTAGCATGGAAAGTTAAATGAAATCATGCTGTGAGTGAATTCCTATTGATTTCTTCAGGATTGATCAGAAACATTCGTCAAACTTTTGTTTTCTTTCTGTCCTACATCTTCTTTAGACACATAGTTAAACATACTAAGGAACGTTTACATTTTTTAAAACGTGTTCTAAGGTCTTTATATAAACATACATGTAATAAAAGTGACTGGTGATTTATATTATCTATATACATTCAGTTATTTTATTTTCTAAGCCAAGGTTTTAAAAAATTGGTGCCTAAATTCAGACACCTAAGTCTATGTTTACAGTCTCTAGTTGCTAATTTTCAAGCGTGCTAGTACCTAGAAACTGTTTTTCTGTTAACTTGAGGAGCCTGGGGAAAAAAAAAATACAATGGGCTGTTTTTCATCTATTAAAATCAGAAAAGGAAAACTAAGGAAAATTATAAACATACAAAAGATGTAAAGGCAAAAATAAGAAAACTATAAATCCACAGCATTTTCCTACATCTAATTGAAGAAAATGAGTTGCACTGATATAAGACACGTGAGTACAATCCAGCAGATTTATGCCTGCTAACTGTTAGCACTGAATTTGACCTAAAGCCCTCCTCCAAAGCATTTGTCCTTTCTTCTTTAGTTTCACATTGAGGCCTCCAGTTTCAGAAATGTGTGTGCTTGTGCACCTAATGTACATGCATATTCATTGTGACTGCATATGGAAATCGAGCATCCATGCCAACAGTTTTACAGCTAGCAGGCTTTTTGCATGTGCAGGCTTCTGGGGGTTGTGTGTGCCATTGGGGTAATTGTGCATGTAAATCCAGTGGGCATACGGACACACAGCTATAACATGTGCAGCTGCATTTTTTTAGAAAGCAACTAGCAAAAAAAAAAGTGAGAAAAATTATATAATTTTAGACACCTAGACCTTGAAATAATAATAATAGAAAAACCTTAAAAACTGATTGTGGATGTTGAAATGATAGAGCCCAGCTTTCAAACCCTGCCCTTGCATCCCATTAATAAACACAGGTCACCCTTAAATCTAGGCACTGTTAGATTTGTGTTTTTAATTACAAGCAAATCACATTTTAAGGCAGTAAACATAAACTGATGCTGTTCTAAAATCTAAAGGGAGAAAAAATTTAATATATACATAATATTAAAAAAACACAACTAGTAAGAAATAAATATATAACAAGAAAAAGTTACTGGAGCAGCTGTGTAAATAATATGAGCAATGCTAAAACTAAAAGGAAACTGCCAGAGCCACTTGGGATGAGGAGGGAGCCTGAAATCACCGATTGCTCTAACTAGGTCTTGCTTGTTGGTTGTGCCTGGGCTTTTCTGCAAATTGCAGCTCTCCTTTAGAAGGCACTTTCTCAAAAGACAGAGGAAGAGAAGGAAAGTCAGGTTACCCCATGAAATAATTTACTACTTTTTGGTAAAGGTACAAAAAGAGAGAACAAAACAAAGCTTTAATATTAAGACCAGAAGCTGCATGTCAGTAGTTAACTGAACGTTTGCTTTGTTCATCAGAGCAGAGTAAATGTTGTGTTGAAGTCAATTGAAAAACTTTCATGGTTTGGCTGCAAGCTTTGCCAATGACCCCACTTGTCCATGAAAACGCTCTGAACCTTGAACACCGAGCTGCTTCTCTGCACCAGGGGCTCCAGACTTGGAAGCTAGCAAGGTGAGGAAGGTGTCCTCCCATGTCCTGGGGCAGGGGGTGCTGGGCCAGAGAGTGACTTCTCCGTTCTTCATCTGCATATTATAACTCCTCAAGGCCTTGAAGATGAACTAGGATCAGCCAAGAAGAAAAACAGTAAATCAGAAATTCCTTGTTTTAGTTTAACTAGAAATCTTTTTACTTGGAAGCATAAGAATGTGAGGTATATTTCTGAGATTTTACTAAGAAGCAAGGTGCTAGGAAGAAATTATTATTTAAATCCTTATGACTATTTTTGTAAGGTATAATCCTTACATTTTTTTTAAAAAAGGGAAGACTTCAAAAAGGAGCTAGGGATGCTGCCTAGACTTTGGCAATGCTGATGGCAGTCCATGGCGTGAACAGGATCATGACCGCAGCAACTCATTTCCATTAGTAAAGGCTGCAAGGCCCTGCAGAGGGGAACTTGCCTCTCGGCACCAGCCCAAATCCTGCAAAGGCAGGCAGGATTGCTTACAACACCGAGACTGAGATGACGCTGATCCTCAGCTCATTGCAGCAGCCACAGCACGGCCACAACATCCACCCAAGCTCTCGTACTGCCAGAGTCCCCTCCAGTGCAGAGATGGAGCTCTGCTGTCATCCCAGCAAAGCAGCTTGACCTAGGTGAACCTTTGCTGGAGGTGTTTTTCTGTCCTGCCACAGCTGTGGTTATTGCTGGTGCATGCTAACACCACTAAAGGCTATGCAGGAGTGGAGCTTCTAGCCCATGGGGCTGACTTGAATGGGCACTGAGCCAACACTTTGCCGTAGATCTGCAGGATGACAGAAAAGAAACCCGGTGGAGAACAACCTTTGTGACAATATGCTAAGTAGGAATTCACTCCTGAATGCACAAGGTCAGGTCCAAAATCTGTTTAACGCTGTGGCAATGTTTGCACTGACTGTGATAGGCTTTGCTGTGACCCATGGGCTCCGACTTTCCCCATCCCATGCAGTGGTGCGGTCATTTTTGTGCAAGCAAATTCAGAGGGTTATAAGCATGAAATTGCCTGCAAGCACTCCAGAACCTCTTGGTGTACATGGCATGAACTAAGCAAGGCACAGGGCAACCACAACAGGATCTAGTTTATCTATAAGGTAAGTCAGAGGCCAGAAAAGACAAGAACCAGAACAGAACCACTTGGGGAAAATGTTCAGGTCACTGAAATCTAGGAGCATCTCCACACTGATGTCAGTGGGGCAAACACTTATTTGGGTTAAAGCACGTTAACATTGTGCAATGCAAAAGTTGTAGGAATGAGGCAAAGCTCAGTGGTTGTTTTCCTGTGTATTCCTCATTCTTGTTACTGTTCACTGACATAACTGTTGTCCTCATCCTGGTGTTTTCCCTTTGCTATAGCATTTTTGCATAAAGGAGGCTGCAAAATTACCATGCCATGTCTATATTTCATTCAGCAGTTAGGAAGGCTCGTACTGGGGGAAGGCAAGTGTTTGGAAATCAGTGCAAAAGAACTGAATGCTCCCTGTATGAACATTTTCTCCATTACAAAACATCCGAGTCCCACCTGCTGTGTGTTCCCTTTCCTGAGTGTGGGTGGTGGGACACAAGGGCCATGGGGAGAGGAAAGGCAGCGTGCTCCAGCAAGACTGGGCTTTCAGGGGGCTTCTAATGAAATTCAGTCCAGCACAAATTAAAGCAGCCCTGGGGACCCTGGCCCTTGGTGGCTGCACTGGTCACTATCACAGTGCATGTATGCAATGCCAGTAATGCTCTCTTTGACCTTTCACTAATATTGTTGTCCCCTGCCTGGGCCACCCTGGGGAGCTTGCAAAGCATTTGCAGTTCCTTTTCAACCATGCTCTCATGTCCCTGCTTCATTAGGACTTGGGCAAATGCTTATTGCTACTTTTGCACACTTGATTGACTGCAAGCTATATCCTTCCCCAAATTTCATCAGGATTTTCTCTGGTTAGTAGAAGCTTTATTGCCCTTATTATAAAGTGCAGTTGCTGTATGATGTCAGACAATAGTAACGTTTTTTTCAGCCTCCTTTGCCAAGTCCGAGTTACTTGCTTCCTGACTGAGTTGATTTGCTACCTTAATTTTAGAACATATTGTTTTAGTAGCTGCGTGACTTCGTGTGTGTATAAAAACAAATAAGAATTTAATTATATTCCTACCCGAAATCTATCTATCATCTATCTATATGCACCCTGTGTCACGTATAGGCAGTCTGGGAGTGTAAGTAGATGTGTATTCGATAGGGCAGCGGTGTTCTTAAAATCTAGTTATAACCCGAGTTATCTGGGGCTCTAAATTGCTGTCCCGTCCTGCAGCAAGAAGACCTAGAAGACTTACGGAAAGATAAAACGCTTCCATGTAGCTTTCACCTGCTAATAGCACTTCTATCATTGCAAGATCTGGCAAGAGAGTCAAACACCACGTTTTCCCAGAGGTATGCAAAGCATGCAGAGCTGACGGAAAGATTAACAAGTTTTCTGTGGAAGGGGCGTACATCTGCTGGGGTGAGGAGAGCCTTCGCTGATGTGCCACTTGTAAATGCGTATGAACTCTGTAATAGGTGCGGCGCCTTCGCTCAACAGCTGCAGTCTTTTCATTGTACCTCTTTTGTTGAATCCAGATAAAAGCACTTCATCGTCAACAAATCTAATATCTGTTCTTGTCCCACTTGAAAGGGTCAAAGGAAATTTCCCACCAGAGGCCAAAAGAAAAATCCCTGAAGCTGCCTGGTGAGTTTGGGTGGCAGCATGCCAGGAGAAAGGGGAGGAGAGGTGGTGTCTCCGGTGCCTCTGCAGGGCAAGAATGTCAAGAAGCACGAGGAGCGCTCTCCAGGCTTGCACAGTCCCATGGCAAGAGATGCAGGGACAGCAGGGCAGCCAGATGTGGGCTGTGAAATCGCCTCCTCCTGGACTGCTGGGGAGGTCATCCTCTGGCACGACCCTTCAGGAGACCAGATGAAGCTGTTGGGGCTGCTGTCTCATGGGCTCTGGTGGAAGAGGACTCGAGGCAGGGTCAGGCTGCCATGGGGTTCCCTGCAGAGGACAACAAGCCTCTTGTTGACTTCATGGTCAGGGGCAGGCCTTGCGATGCAGCTGGCTCTCCCAGGAGCACAGGTTCAGGAAGCTGGGAGGGGGAGAAGATAGAAACCCTTCTCCCTTAGGTCTCTCCTCAGTCACACCTTGCCCGGGATTCTGGTTGGAGACCCTATGCCATACTGACAGAAGGGCTTCAGAAACAGCTTACTTTTACAATAATAGCACCAAGCCATTGTAAAAATATACACACATCTTCTGCAGAGTTGCAGCATATGGTATTGTGACAAAAACATTTAAATCCTTTACACCAAATGCAGTCCATAGCTTTCTAGCAGCTGAAGATAGAAGCAGATGTATATGTAGCTCATTCAGGTGAGCTCTTCAGTCAGTGCCTGCTGATATTTCTCCAGGTCTGAGCTTCTGTTCTGAGGCACATGTGCCAGAGTGCCCACTTCCTAGGAGCCTATGCTTCATATTGTCTGTCCAGCCTCTGCAACATCAGTTGAAGGTGTTTCTCCTTGTACTGTACTAACCAGTGCTGCTGGTGTCACTGCAGAGGCAGCTGCCCTTCCTCTGCAGAAAGCAAGTTATCCTGAGAGCCGCAGGGCCCGTCCTTTCTGCAGGTTGTAGCTCATCGGGGACATGGTCCTTGCAACGCTTCCTGGTGTCTTCCTACACCCCAAGCCTGAGACAGAAACCTATGAAGAACTTAGAGACCAGACAAGATTAGAAGGCAGACCATTGAAATCTTTCAAGATAAAGCTAATGGGTAACTGTAAGCTCTTTGCAGTATTTGCACAGGCCGTGGAATAAGAACACCTGGAAGAGGGCTGCTCGGGGTGAGCGCAGGGGATGGGAAGTCAAGGCATAAAGAAAGAGGCACTGTAATGAAAAGTAGCCCATCACTAACACCCTCCTCCCATATCAGCAATTGGACTCAGTTATGAGAATAAAAGGGACCTTGGCTGTGAATGACTTAGGGCAGCATAAATATGTATTATGAATTTTAGGCTCAGACATAATTAAATGCCATTTGTCAGATCTCTGCTTGTTTTTCATCTCATTTGAGTTTTACAGAATGAATTAACTAACAAATATGCCTCTGATTCTACCATAACAAATCATTTCTCAGAATGGTCGCCTCCAAGCAGCAGCAAGAGAGTTGTTGGGGGGGGGTGACCTTGTGCTGCGGGGCTGTCACGTCCCAGCAGAGCCCTGAGTGGCAATGACAGGCGCAGAAATGGGGAGCCCGAAGTGGCCTGGCAGTCTTGTTGATAACTTGTTAATTTATTTAGTGCACTCGTGCAGAGGCGACGATCTGGAGTAAAGGGCAGAGTGGGCAGAGCCTCGGGGTTTAAATATGTAAATATTCCAGTTTTGAGAAAATAAAAAAAAATCCTGTTCATTGTCACTGGATGTAGTTGGCAACAGGTGTCACTGGCAAGCAGATAGGCAAATATTTGTACCAATGGAGCTTTCTTTAATAAAGGCTACAGCAAATACGTAGTCAGTCTGTGTATAGTTTGGGTAAGAGTGATAGATGTTCCTCTCCTGGTCACATAAAAGCCCATTGAGGACACACCAAGTAACCGTCTCTGTCATCTGAGAAGGTCATAAGAAGAGGAACAAATGGACCACTTGCCTAATACAGGCAAAACAGAGAGTTGTGAATAATCCTTTTATTGCATTTTAACTGCATCTTGGAGAGTTATCTCACTTTGTTCTCTGTAAAGGTCTTAGTACACTTATCAAATTACTACAGTAAATGGAAGGATTTACCAGCTATGACTTAGCTGTAGTTTCAGAAGTGTTTGGGTTTGGAGGTGTTCAGGAATTTATGGGTGATTCATACTTTCTAAAGGATTTTCAAGTCACCTTCAAGTGACAAGCTCCTTCCAGAAGCCAGATCCATTATTAATGGCACAAACTGAATACCCAAAAAACAAAGCATTCATTTTCTGTTTGGACAGCCTCTCATGTTGTTCCTAGCAAGCCTCCTACAGCTGTGCTCTTCATGCTGCATAGTTCATAGGTTTTTGAAAGTTGTTCACTGTTTCAGGTTAATGAAAATATGGAACGCGTACTCTAAAGAGAGCTGGAAAGCAACGTGAAGTCTAGACTGGTAAGTGAAACAAGCAAACTTGATAAGGTTTGTCCTTCCGTACGTACAGCACTGCAGACTTTATCCCCAGAATATCTTAAAGAAGATAGGGTAGAAAGTATTTAACAAATAGTGTGCTGTCATTTGAAAAACAAAACCAGATGGTGGTGTTAATGTATCCAGTGACTTAAATATAATGCCATGTGTCTGCAGGAAAACAATAACCCCCACACAGCACAATCCTGCAAACCTGAAGTAAAATGCACAGAGGAGTTGTCTTATGAATGAGAGGAAAGAAACAGCACCCCGTGGCCTCACTCCTCAGGACAAGTATTGGAGGCAAGCATTGGATGGTAACCATCAGCACTACCAACCTCATACAGGTTGAGGAGGAGGAGCAGGTTTTCCTCTCCTATAGCGAGGGAAGGGGTCCTCCAGGCTCTTTGCAGCCACTACCTCGAACCCCAAGCTACAGAGCCTCTGTCTGCATGCACACCTTTGTTTTATTTAGCCACACATCTGCCTTTTTCTCTTCAAAGGCCCTGCACCTACTGCTACAGCTGAGCTGCATCCCCCAGCTTCTGGAGGATTTGGAGCACATGCAGGACACCTCTACGCTTGACCTCAGTACGTGAACATGCAGGAGGAATTTCCCCTCCACATTTATTATCCCTGGTACCACAGTCAACAGTTGGCTGGGTAACTGAGTAAATTTACTTGAACTCTTTATTTCCCAGGTCTTATTTTTCTAAGGAAGGCAATAAATCAATGACAGGAAAAGTACTCACCAGGCAGAAATTGGGTAGCTCCATGACTTAATCAGCACTGATTAATGCCGGTCGGGAATCTATCTCTGCATTTCTTTGGAATACATTTTGGAAAGTCTACTAGTTCCTAACAGAGTTTCGCATGAAAAATTAAATTACTTTCATATTCCTGCCTCTCCTTCACTAGTAAGTTCCTTGAGGCTCGCTCCACCTTCCCGTGCAGGCACTACAAGGCTCCCTTGAGATGTGAAGTGAGGATGCACAGATGATGGCTGGGAGCCCAGCACCAGGACTGGGTGACAGGCAGAGGAAAAGCACCGGCGGCAGCAGCTGGATAACATTTCTCTTCCTTGCTGGCTGCAGCATGCTGAAAATGCCAAAGATACGTCAGAGGGAACGGAGGGGGGATGGAGCTGCGTCAGAAGCAGCCCTTCTTCTGCGAGGATGCGAGAGGGGCCGTGACTCCTGAGGCAGGTCAAGGCCGGCCAGAGGGCCTCCCGAGCGAGAAACCCCCAGATGGACAAACAGCCCGGACATCTGGTGAGATCCCGGCATCGCTGCAGTCAGGGAGGTTTTGGCACTGGCTCTGACACTGCCAGGATTTCCCTTGCAATTAGCAGCGCACAGCCCGTCTGGGGAGGATGTTCCCTCCGGAAGGCTGCTAGAGCCGGGCTGCGAAGCGAGCTTAGTGTCTGGGAAGCAGAGAATAAAGCACGGTTAGTTTCTGGCTCCCTGAGGGAAAACGCTGACTTGAAGGCGACAAATATTAGGAGCTACCGATAGCACTAACTGACGTCTGGATGGGTGCTGCCAAGGATTTTTAGGTGCTGGCAGTGGCTCCCCATCCATGTGCGTGGGGTCAGGCAGGGAGCAGCCACCAGGGGTGCTCAGGGCCTGATGCATGGTTAGGGACAGTCGGCCAACAAGCATGCAGAAGTGCTCGTGTACCCTTCTATCAGGGTATATTAGGTGGACACTTATTAGCCATGGGAATGAAAACTGCGTGTGATGTACAGGCTCAGACTGGTAAGCCTATCAACAGCAATAGATACTTGAGTTTCTACTCTGATCCAGACACACACACACATATAAGATGCCTCCACAATAGGGTTTTTCTTTAAAAAAAAAAAAATCCATGTTGTTAAAGACCTTAGCTACCTGTATTTGAAGATGGTTGTCTGAAAAGATGAAAAACATACATTTTCATTTCATTTCAGATTAGCATGGTAAACAGCTAGATCTGTTCTTTCAAGTGGAGCATTCGGCTCCATTTGTTAGCTTTGTTGCTGATATTTCACCTCTCTTTTATTTACTTAACATAGTTTGACAAGAAATTCTCAGTGAGATAATATATCTACATGAAAGACTGGCTTGGGGAACAAGTCCAGAGGTTTCAGTGGGACAGAATCAATTGAGGTCTTTGCCACTTTGGTCTGCCTCCATCCCACAGAAAGCACTCAGAGTAGTTACCCAATCACATAAATATTTTGGTAGAAATATATATATGTTTATATGTTTAGAGAAAAAAATAAGTGTAATATTAGTGTAAATCAGGATTATACCCACTTGGGAAAAAGAAAATGAATCACAAGTGACGGGAGCACTTACTCTGTTAAACAATACCCTCTCCAAAGCCAGGTTGGATGTTCCCTACTGTAAGGAACCCTTAGTACAAAGTGAATTAGTAAACATTTCTGATGCTTCTTGTCATACAAAATTAGACATAACGTGTATGTCAGGTTGATTTCTCCTGATCCTTACGCAGCAACTAGGCAGTGCAAGGTTCAAGAGTTCAACTGGGGCAGGTGGCGGAGGACACCTCCATTCTTCAGGAAACATCAGAAAGAAAAATTGCTTACACGGTCTGGATGATTCAAAAACATGCAAAAAGAACATACAAATTAGCATTCACACCCTGAAGAGACCCATATCACTGGAGTTTGCTGTCTTTCAGACATGTATTTGGGGCCACACGTAATGCTAACCTAAAAGCTGGCAGGCATCCCGTAAGCAAAGGCTGTCAGGCTGCAGGTACAGCAGCACGGCTCTGGCATCAGCATCGCAGGCAGTGGTGAAAGGAAGTTTTTACAACCTAAGCGCACTTTGTCAGTCAGTCTGAGGTCATAAGGTCATGAAGAAATGATAAAGAACATGAAGAAGGGCAAAAGTAAATAACAAGGATGGAGAAATTAAAGGGAAATTTAAAAAAAAAAAAAAAAAGAAACCGAAGTATACTGAAAACTTACCCAAATTAAACTCCAGGCCTCGATGATGTTCCTGCAGGAGCCTAGGTGAGATCTCCCCCTGACTTTGATGATGGAGAATCGGTTCCTTAGGAAGAGAGGGGAATTTGGACATAACGAAATGAAAAAATGTACTGCAAAGTGAAGGAAATAAGTGAGCAGTGCTGTAAAAAATAATGATTCAGTAGCTGGTAGGCAGTATTGTCGTCTCTGCACACACACAAGGACTTAAGTGACCCACTACACTGTCTGAGGATCTGCTCCATTAATAATAAGAAAGAGTAATTTAAACTATGGCTTTTTTCATTGTGTTTTATATGGGTTTGGGGAATATGTTATCAAAGGCTCCAATTCTGGCCAAAGTCCACAGGCATCATACCTGTGGTCAGGCCCTGGATAGAAAGATCAGAGCTATCTTTGCTTAGCCCCACTACCAAAAACAGATCAATCAGAGGTAACTCAAAAGGAAATATTCTACAGGGAACAGATGAAGATGCATTTAGAGGAAATAATCCCCATTCAGGATGCCATTATTAAAAGAGAGAGATAACTATCAGAGCTGAGATATGTCAGGGCAACCTCATTGACACGGGACTGGAGAACTTCTACTGTAAAAGCAGAGAAACTAGGTCAGTGCTTTTTGAAGAGAGGGAAGCTCAGGGTGGACATCATTATTTTATATATGATTCTGAGGGGAATAGCTAGAAGAGATGTCAGAAAACTAGTGTCAAATACAGGAACAAATGGACAGGCTCCAAGAAAGAGAAAGGAACAGAAACTAAAGGAGGTTCAAACCCAAGAGGTATAAACATTTCTGTACACACGAAGTAGTTAATGCAAGGGCTGGGTTACAGAAAGGGCTAATAAGAGCAGCCAACGAGGGTCTGGGAAAGGAAATCTTTGTGGGGTACAGACACCTGAGAGCAGACAAATCTTTCCTGTGCTCTCAGGCTGTCCTGAGAATTGCCCAAGTTTCAATCTCAAAATTACTTCGCGGTTCACATAGAGTAAATCTCTGTGCAAGCGCAATAGATTGAAGTGACAATTCAGTTTATCACTTGAAGATAAAACTCAGAAGAAAATTTGCCTTATAATTCTATTAATATAAATGTAATTACAAGAGCTAATTCCAATTCAAATGTTAACTTATAAGCCTTGGTGGAGGTAGCAGCCTACAGAGAAAGAGATGATGCTGGGATCCCTGATTTTGATCAATAGTTCAATGTTAATAGACTTTATTTATGAGTTGGAGCATACGGTTTGAAAATGATTCTAATGATTGCGTTGCATGTGCATAGACACACACTTCTGTATATTCTCTGAGCACTAGGGTATCTGCATGTTACAGTTGTCTCTAAAGAAAAAAGAAAAACCTCTCTGCAGTGTTGAAACAGATTAAAATACCCTTTATTTCCAAAGAGCGGAATGTTAGCCATCACGTAAGTGCAGGCATGACTTCCAGAACATGCTGCTTTAAACGCAGATCACACCAATGCTCTTTGTTCTAAGTGTCTAAGATGTCAACCAGTCACTAAGAAAAAAGTAGATTGAGGTAATAGCCTGGGGCAACAGGAATTTGAAAACATTGGAGAATCGGTAAACTGTGTAGTCTAAGGTTCTTCTGGTGAATTTTCTTATACCCTCTGAAATCTAAAGGCAGAACTTCCTCTGATGGAGGTAAGAATGGTGCTATTACAGCTGATGGAGCTAAGCTATGGAGCCGGTCCCCAAATTCTCTACTTAAATATATATGAAGAATAAAAGGGAAAAAAAAAAAAAAAAAAAAAAAAAAAAAAAAGAGCACTAATGGTGTATATTCAACAGTCCCATTGACTGTAGGTCAAATTCCAAGATGTAACCAGTGTAATGCCAGCCTTGTTCCTTAGGAATTTTCTTCATTTGAGAATGATACAAATTTTCTACTACATTGGCCTGAGTAATGCCACAAACTTTCTTCACTTCTAGCCCAATGGTTAAAGAAGAGAGTTTTTGAAGTGAAATTATGAAGAGGGAAGAGTCTGAGCATGCTGTAGCTTCATCTCATTCCATTCTGCTTCCATTTCATTTCATTCTGCTTCCAGCAGAAGCGTACCCATGCGTTCCAGGTCATAAAAATCCAAGGCGAGGAGATGCTCAGAAATTAGGAGTCCAACAGAGGATTTGATACGCACGTTTTGAAAGCGTTCACAATATCCTCAGATCATTTCTGAACTGCCAGGGTATGATACTGAGATGAACTGGCCCATCTCAAGCACCATTATAGCCAGTGAGACATTTATGTTGACGTGGAGCCAAAAATTTGTCACAACGCTGGAAAAGAGCAAGGATCACAGAAGTGAATGATACTTATCAAAGCAGATGAGAGTCAGGAGTGTTTATACGGGAGATGCGGACTCGCCCACCTGCCTCAGTGGTCTGAAGCCGCCAGAGTTAATATGCTGTCTATTAAAATTTGTTCAAATACAGCACCTGTCAGAGCACGTACAGGGAAAGTGTTGGTTAGGTCAGCCTTACAAGAGCAGAGCGAGATGCAGGAGGCTCTGGCTGGCTGTGAGTGGGTGCGTAGCCTAAGAAGAGTCATACGTGTGCCCTGCCTTCTCCAAGGGACCAAAAACTAGAGGCAAATGGACAAGGTGGGCTGTAGCTTTATCCCAGAATGACCACTTCTTAATAATATCTTAATAATACTTGCAAATCTCACTTACTTTATATTTGTCTTCCAGCAGTGCTTGCAGGAGACAAGTGGCAGCATCCCGGCACCAGAGCAGCCCCAATGTTAGTACTGCTGTACTGTGGCTCTGGTGCTGTTTTGGTAGCATATATTACAGTGGCATCAGGAATACATAAAGTAGATTCTGTACATAAGAAAATATGCAGGCCAATGTTTTTTTCTTCCTCTCGCTAGGAGCTTAATACAGCAATCCATTATGGCAGCAGCTGAGCACTCTGTGGGAAGATCATTCATATCTCATTCATGTACCAACTTTCACTAACGATTACTTGTATTATTGTATTATTGCATGTGTCCTTAAGCAATAGGAAAGCTGTGGATTTGTATTTTGGGCAGCCCCAAATGCCTTTGTTATTGTCCCTGCCATTGTTGTCTGTGTTCGCCTGAACTCAGAGAGCTCACTGTGTATCAGAGAGTTTCAGAGCAAGCCCGTGGTCTTAATGAGTAAATGAAGTTACTGTTACTTGAGTTTATTCTAAATGTTGAGCCCAGCATGGGATCTAACCTGGAATAGTCATCTTGAGGATATTGCAGTGGAAACCAGAGCGTAGGATTTAACATTGGAAATTAGAAGTTGATCCTGCTTCTTATACAAAATTGAGATTGACAAAATTGAGGTTTATCTACATAAACCTTTAAACAAAGATGTGGCTCTGAATCAAAATTAGGGAACTGGAGAAATGAAGTTGAGGATTTTGTTCTCTTAAAGGAAACTTGCCCAGAAAGACCGTCAGTGGAAAGAGCTGTCGCAGCAGAGAGCTGAGCACAGACATTAATGGAGTCATTTCTTCTTCTAGAGGTCAATTTTGTATAAATCAGGATTGTTTAAAAATGACAATTATTGATTAATTAAATTTAAACTTGGAGCTTAGCCCTCTTCATTTTGAAGAGCCTGTACACCAAATTAGCATGAATGACCAACTGAAACAAAAAAAATAATAATCGTTATTTAATTGAGTGCTGTTCAAATGGGATCCAATGCCAGCGATGGTTTTGGAGGTCTTTTCCCCACAAGTACAGAAAAAAAAGAGGGCTTTTACAAGTCCCTCTCTACATTCATATTCCATAAAGCAGCCTGCCCTGTGTCTGACTGTAAAACATTTCTATACTGCTGCCTCCAAAACTTGATCCTCAAAAGACAGAGTAAGAGAGTTTGAAAGTAGCTTATGGGTCCAAAAGTCCAACAGCAAAATGCTCAAGGTAGAATTGCACTGCTGTACAGGCAGTTTTTCAAAAGAAAGTTAACTGAATAAGACTGGAAGAAAAACACTTAACACAGAAACCCAGGTATATCCAAGTACTTAAATTGGGGATACTGCTGCAGTTAGGCTACAGACCACAACTGCCCATGTGATTAGTATAAAATCAGTACCCAGGTGATGTGCTGTAAGGGAAATAAAACTCACCCCCGTGCTTCAGTAACCCACTTTGTGGAGGGGCATACTGGCACAGGACGAAGTAGGCTCCTCAGCTTGGTGCTGTCGTGCTTTGGGACACAAGAAGTCCCCATGG
This sequence comes from Anas acuta, assembly GCF_963932015.1. Taxonomy (NCBI): domain Eukaryota; kingdom Metazoa; phylum Chordata; class Aves; order Anseriformes; family Anatidae; genus Anas; species Anas acuta. Next base: position 4,852,051 of record NC_088989.1, on the reverse strand, counting down.
CTGCACGGACTTCTTCCAAGGAGGTACAAAAAGTGGGCTGTGCACAGCAGATGTGAGCCTTGCCCCTGCTATCAAGAGAAGCACTGAATGCCGTGTGGGAGCCTCAGCTCGTGTGGGATCAGGCCCTTTGCAGGTGGAGGGGAACCAGCTGGAGGAGGAAAAAGGGGCGACGTTCAAGGCAATGTCAGCACGCTCGCAGCTTGCAGAGGGCTGGCGGCGAGTCAAACAAGAAATGAAGGGGCACCACGTTGGCATGAAGTGATATGTTATCACGGGCAGCTCCGGAGCTGATCCCACACTTAAAAATAGATTGACATTTATCCAGGAGGTGAGTTTGTTATTCTGTAACTACAGCATTTTCTATTATGTTTGATAAGGGAAAGAAGATTGGATCTCGGTCAGAAATATAAAAATTCGCCTCCTGGCAGGGGATAATAGCAGGCGAACAGGGGGCAGAAAAAACCTGCAGATTTAAAGGAGTTCAGTGCAGTCCTTGGTGGGAAAGAGGTGGTTGGTACTGGATGGGGATGGCTGGAACACCTCTCCCCTAGGTGCCCCCGCCACCCCTGCAGTGTTTGAGCTGCAGGACATCCAGCTCCAGGCTCAGCCCCACTCCTCTCCCCTCTACATCTCCATTTTTGGGTCACTCTGGGCTATTTTTACTGCAATTTGTCTCACCTAAGGTCACACAGAAAGTATCAGAGCAGGAAAGATGGGGCCCACGTGCCGCCCTGATGTTGTGGAAGGACCGGGGTGGAATTAGGATGGAGGCGCGCTGTGCACAGTGTAAATGAGGTGTTGGCTGTCGGGGTGTGTGTGTGTGTGCACACGTGTATGCAACACATCCCTGGATGGAGGTGAATATTTGCACTGCCTGGCTTTTGAAAGTGCACACTAGGTAGGGCAAAAACCTGAACTTTTTTGCAAAAATCCCAAACTCTTTTGTTTCACTGTGTAACTGTTGATCTAAAATGGGAGTTCCTGTTTTCTAATTCACAAAGCTTAAAAGATCACTCATTTTATATTAAAATGATAGCCTTTGCAAGAGACCTTCAATCTAATTAAAGCCAGGAGATTAGCATCCCTTAGAATATTTGCAAAGCGTGCAATGCGAAGTTAATGAAATGTGTACACTTTTATAAAGCTTTAATTTTTAATGAAATAATTCAGAACATGTACCTTGCTCCTTTCCTTACCTGCTTTATCCCAAACAGGAATTGTTTACTTTTTTTTATTATTATTATTATTTTTGTAAGATGAAGAAAACAGAGGACAAGATAAATGAAAGGCTTCTTCATAGCTGTCACAAGTCTGTCTTTTGCCTCTTCTGTGCAGTCCTGATTATTATTAATGAATGAGAATATAACTTTAGAGTGGCATTTTTCTTTTTAGGGTTTTGTGTGAATATATATATATATAACATCTAATATACAACATGCTATATAATATATATAAGAAATATCTGAATTACTATATATGTATAAATACAGTTCCTGCTAAGAGAGCTTAAATAAATACAGCAAAAGAGGAGCCAGTGTTGCAAGGGGACATCTCCCATGTGGAGGAATAGGCTGAGCCCAGAGGTGAGGGGGGCAGCTGGGGCTGTAGCAGCCTAGCTCAGAGGGGGTCACCAAAGGAAATCCTAAGCAATTGCAACTTCTTTCTAGGCTAGGCCCCTCTAATGATGGCCCCACTCCTCTGCTATCACTTGAGAAGAAAGAAAAGGAAAAAAGCCGTGGCACAGAGAGTAGCGAGCCCTGTTCACACAAGTGCCAGTGCCGTGGGGCAGCGCGTGCCCCTGGGGCCAGCACACCCTCTCTGGGGCTGCTTTAGAAACACCTCCCCTTTTACAGCTCTCTACTGCATGTGCTTCTTGCACCCCTTGCGTTCCTGGCTCTGAATTTTGCCACCAGACATTGCTGGCTGCTGCATTCAGAACAGCAATCCTTCTACCAGCAGCCCTACTTTACATTACGCTTACCGGCTCTTTCTGTAACCTAAATGTTGGAATATTCTAATCTTGCTCTACATTTTAAAGCTGAAAGATAAACCTGTTGTTTAATGAAATCCACAACACTACAGGAATAGTAACCATTGTGTTCCTTCATTTCAAAGACCGGCTGAAATCTAACATCTGGTGTAACTGTACAAACCTGACCTTAGGTCAGAGTAAGTATTGTATTGTTGATGATGGATACGCTTTTTTCATTACAATGCTGTCTCCATTCTTTCAGCATTCATGCTGTGAATCCTCAGTTATAGCCAGGACTATTGATAAATACTGATTTTTAAAATACAGTTCTTTTTTTTTTCTTTACACTTTTAAGCATGCATTGTAAGATATTTTTTTTAAATATCTCTTCTAGTTTGTTGTCAACAATATGCCATTATATTAGCAAACTCTTCTGCATGATAGCTCTAACTCACAATGATCAAGGATTATGTGTCTGAAGATGTAGCTATGATCCTAAAAGAAGAGCGTCACAGAGAGGTGATTCTCTCTGTCTAATGCCTTCCCCTGCACTTTCCTCTTTGGATGCTCATTTTCTTAAAGCCCTTGTAGGAACAGGGTTTAAGGCTTAAATTGTGAAGCAGATGTGGACACCTGTGTGCGTCTTTGCACATTGTCGTTTCAAGATGTGAGTGAGCCCCAGTGTGGAAAATGAGGCCTTCTATTATTAATACCCATTATTTCTAAGGGGTCTGCAGTAATATGGACTAGATCTGCAGCCATGCAGCAGCTGGCAGTCCTGTAACCTGGGCTCCCAGCAAGCCCAGTGATGTACCAGTCTAGAAACAGTGCTGCTGCCCCAGCAGCGGGGAGAGCTGGTCCAACCCTAACCCCACAAGAAGCACGGGGAGCTCTGCCTTTCGTGGTGCTCTGTGTTTGCTTTGCTGAGCCCTTCCATTCCCAGAACCTTTCTCTCCATTTCCTTGCTGCTCAGCAAGAGCTTGACAAGGCTCTTAGCACCACAGCTTTAGATATATATTTTATTTCCACTATAGCTATGAAAACCTAACTTTATTTTCCAGTTCTTTGGGCTCCATGAGCACGAGCTTGTTCAGACACGACTCCTGGGGACAGAGCTGCTGGCTGGATTGCTGGACACACCAACAGCAAGGGGAAATGTTCTCCTCCTTAATCCATACACGAGGCGGTAATGCAGGTACTGTGTTCTCCCTGGGTGCTAATACAGCTTCATAATGTTACTGCATCGTGAAGCAGAGGCAAAGCAGAATACCCTTGGCTCACTGTGCTGCCTCTTACGTCTCCCTGAAGCCCCTAACCCAGCACTGACTGGCATAGGAAATGGCTGAAGCCACAGCAGTTGCACTTTTAAGAAACACCTATTCATTTTAGTGCTGCCAAAGCTAAATATGTTTATGGATTTGTTCGTAATTATTTTGAGAGTAGAATTCTGTTTGTTTGACGATATCTGAAAAATGAAATACCTGGGGCAACGTCGCCGAGTGCAGCTGGTACATCAGCAGCGTGGGGACGTATTTGCTGTAATTGTGAGGGTTGCATTTAGCTCCACTGAAGGCACAGTTACCTCACTCTGTGTTTGTCTGATGGGCTGATGGTGCTGCCCTCTCCATCACACCGTGCAAGCCACCAGCTTGTCCTCACCATGCTCCCTACAGCTGGGCACAACAGGAATCCGGGCTTTTCTCTGCCCCTTGAGGTTACCAAAGCACACACACCTGGATGGCACTGCTCAACAGCAGTTTTCTTCCTTGCTCCAGATGTTCACACTGCATTTAAGCAACATTTTTTTTTTTAATCCAGCAAAATACCTCAAAGTATTTTGCAAACATTTAATTAAACTTCTCTGCCTCTATGTGCTTCCTGTCCTGCTCCCTATGTCCAGTAAGCAAACAGAGGCATGGAGAAGCATCAGCAACCTACAGCTTAAGCCCCTTTAAAGGGTTTTCAAGCCAGGCAGGCGAGCCAGAGGCATCCAAAGTCAGCAGTGAGGACAGAGTGGAGCACAGCACCCTATCTGCAGCCACAAGCCACCGCCGATGGATGAAGCTGCGGGTCAGCAGCATTGGGGATGCTGGTGCTGAGCTCCTGTGTGGAGCAGTGCATTCACACCAAGCCGTGAGCTGCAGTGCCTTGGCAGGACAGGTAACGAAACCCCTGTGTTCTTCCCACCCATTTTGCACTTTCCGTGACCTCCTCCTTTCATCGGTAAAAGTAAATTGAATTCAGCACCATTAAAGACTCTGTCTGGATCCATAACGTTCATAACCACACTGTAACCATGAATGAAAAACTAAGAGAGAGTATGGTTTGTGTCCAAGGGCTCTTTTGCTTTTTATGTGTTTACATATACCAGCCAATGGTCAGCAAATAAGCGCCACGACTTGCAGTGAAATGTTCAAACCATCTGGTTTAATCTGAGATTTAATTTCACTGTAAAATATTAAAGTTGTTCCGATGGTTGGGTTGGTATGGCTGCTTCATATGAAAGGGGTTGAGTATCCCAGAGCAATTATACCGCACCAAGCACATGCTATAGGTATTATAGTCTGTATTGTTATTTTGTTCCATTAAAAACATTAAAAAGACTTCTTAATACAGCACGGCAGAGTTTTAGGTCCTCTTTTTTGTTAGCAACAGGTAGCAGATTCTGTAGACAAACATTAAGGATCTTTTTGAAAACAGCATGCATTTTTCCAGGTGCTAAAAATAAATAAAGTTTAAAAAAGCTAGCACACAACCGAGCACAGAGGGACTGAGGGAGGGGAGAAGCTTTCAGTGTCACACAGAGGGAAGTGCCCCAAGGTGACGGCCAGCACGCTCAGTGCCTGTGTGACCACGGCTGGTTTTTCCCCTGGTATTCAAGTTTGCAACTTCAGGAACACGGTGCCAGCACTGCTTGTCCTGCCATGCTGCAGCTTCGCAGGCTGATGGAGAGGCAGTTTCACTTCTCCTGCAATGCACTTTGTTAACAAAACAACCATTACTTACGTCAGTGAAATAATAAAGCTTAGCTGTCTGAAATTATTTTACATCACTTCTGACATGGTCTCGTTGTCTTTACCAGCAGTTGCTTGGCGGTGCGGGATTAAAATATCTGCTCTTGTTTACAGCCGTGCTAAATTTAGGAGGCTGGTCCCTCCTTTCTGTGCTACAGCATCACGTCCAGGCTCTTCAGGGCGCACTAAAGCAAAACACGACAGCGAGGAGCAGAACGCCAGGGCTGGTCACATATCTCCTCTTCATGTCCACTCCAGACAGCAGGTAAAGCCCATCTCAGACATGTTTTAAAGCCCATCTCCCTCCCCAGACACGCACTTGTAGCAACACAAGCAACTTCTCAAAGACAGGCTCGTATCACTGTGCATCTTCCCAATTAAACAAAATGTTTGGGAATTTTCCAGAAGAATTTCCATTCTTCCCCTTCCACCCCCCACATTTCTTACTTTAACACGGTTTGAACACTCATGTCCACGTTTGCCTTGATATAACACGATGCCTTGAGGCAGTTTGCGCTTTCATGAAGCAATTCATACATTTAGTCCTTTTTCCAGGTCCACCAGCACAGCTTGGCCTGAAAGGACAGCAAGCAGCTGCTCTTCCAGCTTGTACAGGTTGTCCCTACCCCAAGTTTATGTGACTTCAAGCAGATCCCATCATTTCCAGTGGGCAACAGCTCATGCAATGGCCCCACTCCTGCCTCACTTCTTGGCCTGCTCCTGTGGTGCTGGGATGGGTGTGAGGCAATACTGGGGCACGTGTTGGTGCCATTGGCATCCCCAAGATACGGAGCCTTTCTCAACTCAGCCATCTGCCTGGGATCTGTGGGGAGGGCCTTGCACTTATTCCTCCCTCAGAAACCCCCTGGCTCAGAAGCAAGAAGCATCACATCCCCATGAAACCCGGTACTTCAGCTAATCTAAAGCCCTGTAGGGAGTTGGGGCTAATTAACTGAGTGCTGTGGCATCCTGACATAACTATATGGCTTCTGGGACCCACGCTAGTATTTCTACCAAGCGTTCTCCTGCGCTGGGTGATATATCTGCCTGGTCAATGCCTGCTCAGGGGCCCCAGCAGAGGACTGGAGGCAGGGATTATGGACTTGGCAGCCGTCACTTTCTGTCATGCCCACAACCACATTTCACCCGGTGATATTTGGAGTAGTCGGTGCTACTTGGAATGCATTTTCCTGAATATAAGCTGGAAATTACTGATTTTTACCTTACACAGCTAGTATAAAAGCACTAATGTCCTAATGAAGAGTCTCACTTAGCTAAATGCTTCATACAGCTGAGTAAAACAAAGAATTTTACTAGAGCTTAACCCAGTCGTTAATAAGCTTTTTAACCCTGACCTTTCAAATCAATGATCTACCACTGGTTTTACCTTTCAAGAAGGAATTCCATTTTCAAGTGATAAAACATATTTTGCACTCCTTACAATCTAATGATTATTCTCAGCGTTACTGGATATATGAGGCCATCAAACCATTAGAAGGTATAAAATGTATTAATGTACAGCATTCACGGCTACATTTGCTTTAGAGTCAATAAAAGGGAAACAATTTATAAAGGGCATTTGTGCTCATTACGGAATATCGATAGATTGTTTCTCCCATCATTTCTGAAGTATGAAGAACTCCATTTCATGACGGATAGCAGAGGATTTGCATAAGCTCTTTGCTTACTCCATGAACTTCTCCAGCACAGAGCAGCATGCAGGGGCTGTGGCCAGGCTGGAGCAGACTGGGCTGAGATGCACATGGGGTGACTGTGGTGGTCCCCACAAATTGTTCCTTCCCAGGGGATTGAGCATCTCAATTTGAGAGTCGTTCACAGTAGCCACAGGAAGGTTCAGCAGATATCTATGGTGATTTCTGCATTAAACATTAATTAGCACAAGGCCGTGGGCAGACAGGATTGAGGTTAGAAAAGAACAAGAGGAATTATTTGTGGGGAAGGTCAGGGATGATGAGCACAAGCGCTGCAAGAGCTTTGCAGAGCACCTTCCTAAGCAGCAGGAGGACGAGGGAGGCTGCTCCACACGTAGGGGAGAAAATGGAAAGGAATTACAGGTCGGATAGAAAAGGATACAGGAGCATCAGTGCAATGGCTAAAGGCAGAAGTTTCATAGTCTGTACTAGTGAATAACTCAATTAACTGCAGAAATAAAATCTATGAAGAGACAAATGATTAAGGCACTGGCCTGAGTCTCAGCAGACTCCGGCTGTTTTCAGGTTTCTGTCTGACTTTTGGCAAGCCTCTTCAACTCTCTGTGCCTTCGTTTCCCATCTGTTAAGGAGGAATAATAATATTTCCTTTCTCTCTTGCCTATTCCAGCAGTAAGCTCTCCTGGCAGGCACTGTATCTCTCACAGCATGTGTACAGGACTTTGCTCGCTGGGGTTTTGATATCTGCACTGAAGCAGGACGTACAGGGATGAGGAGTGCTGTGACAGAGCAGCCCACTTTCAATTTCTGATGACCAGGGGACTAAAAGGTACACTATAACTTGTTGAAGAGATTTCTTAATATCAGTTCTTCAAGGACAACAGAAGAAAAAAAAAAATCAATCAGTAAATTAGAGAAGGATAGTGATTCCCATCTCTGTCAAGACTGGTAGGAGTCTGAAATTATCTTCCAAAGCAGAAATAGTTTGTGAGAACACAGAAGACATTAACTGCAGTACAAAAACAGACACAAGGACTTCTCCATTTCTGATCTTGCTGCTCTACTTGTCTGGCTTCTCTATACAGACTGAGCTTCTCCACATTTCTCACTGACAAGCCACCTTCTTGATGCACGTAGTGGTTTCCCTCGCATGCATATGCTCCTGCCCACGTGGTAAGATGAAATTGTGCCCACTCACAGGCACACACACATCGCAAGCAAGGCTAGGTAATATCAGTTGCAGAGTATTATTTTAAGAGGACAACTGGCAAATATATAAAATTGAATTTCAGCTGCAGAGACTTTCTGGTAATAAGCAGTCCCAATTAGAAATACAAATGTCACTGAAAGGGAGTGCGTCTGTTGACAGTAGACTTTGGAGAAAGCTTTGGGTTTAGTGCTAGTAAATTAATCTTTAATTATGACCACTTCTCACTTCTGACAGAAGTGGCCTGCACATACTCAATGGACAGTGTGTGAAAGTTTCGGGGTGTTGCTTTCTTCTGACAAATGAAACATCTCATCCCACAGAGGCCTAGCTCGGCTCAAGCCTGGGCCTGCTGCTGCCAGTGGCGCTGCAGATGGTGAGAAGTCATCTGTTAAAAACGCTGGTACTAAAACAGCATCGCTCCCATGCTCCTGATAAACACAAATACCAAGACTAAGACCTGTCTCGGTGTTGGTTTTCCAAGGGATGGCAGAAAACAGCCCTTCCCCTGCTGTCCTTTCCTTGCCGGGGTCAGCGGCCTCCCCCTGCGCTGAGCACCTCACAGCAGAGGGGAGCACAGGATGCTGCAGCAACCCCTGCTCAGGCCAACACCTCCATTCCCGTGCTGGCTGCGTTATTAAAATAACATTTCCACTTCCAAGTAAGTAAATTAATCTCGCTGGCAAGTTTGTCTTGTGACAGCCAAAATCTTGTCTCCCCGAGAACTGGGCTGGTGTCCTGAAAGCTGGAAATCCAGCACTAAAACCTGAGTGCAACAGCCAAGAGATACACCAGATCCATCTTCTGAGGTAGCAGATACAATGAGGTAAGTAAATATGTTCTAGAAATCCTGCTATTAAAGTTATAAAAATTATTTAATTTCCTAAAGTTATGAAGGCCTGCTGTCATGTTCCCTGCGAGCTTTGCTTTCGACTCGCGGTTCTCTTTTAGAGATCACAGTGCCCCTGAACTTTGCTGCCCTAAGGAGGCCGTGCTGCAGACCTGCCTCAGAAGGCCCGGCACACCTGCTTTGAGGCACAAGAGGAAAATCAGAACATACCTTATCATAAATATGCATATGTGACACGGGAACCTGCTGCCTTCTTGGAGAGATGCCACAATTGACAGAACAAAAAGTACAACAAAACTTCACATCACCGGTGGATCAGAAGAACAGAGGTAACCAAAAGGCTAGAAAATTGCAGGTTTACTGACACTCTGCTCAACCTTACCCATTCTTTATTGAAAAGAGATAATAAGTATCTATAGGAGAGCTGTCTTAAGGCTCCATTCATTCCCTTTTGCTAGCCCAGCTGAGAGGTGGTATAATATAGCGCACACTGGCATCTGGCATGTCATTTAATTACACCTTCAGCTTGCTGGGAAAATGTTTGAAGTGTCAAGGTAAGCAAACTATAAAAATATATTTCCCCCGCTACAGGAGAGCTCCCGCAACGGCAAGCAGAGCAGGCCAGGCTCGCTCCAGCCGTTACTCCGGGTCTGTGCGAGGAAGGTGATGCAGAGGAGTCTAATTCATGAACAATTATCGCCCCTAGCTAAGACACCATCTGCTCCAGGCAGCCTGCCACAATTCCCCGATAGACACTTGGGATTTCTTCCCCCAATAAACCACTGGTGTAACAGGAAAACAACACTGGCTCCAGTTAAGCTGAGCCTTCTCCTCACATCAGCACTGAATGTGCTCCATCCCTTGGACAAAGAAGGAAAAAAAAAAAAAAAAAGACAATAAGATGCCAGTCACCACCACTGAAAGACCCGGGCAAATCAAGTTGTAGCTCCCGTCAGACACATGCTCAACAGTGAGAGGCTGTAAACTCTCTTTTCCACCAGCTAAGGGCTCTTTTGAAGAGAACAAGCTGATCAGCAAACCAAAGAGTCAGGCTTCATACTTCCCCAGTGAAGGCCAGTGACGCTCTCCATTAGCTATACACAGAGGCCTGCACCTCCATGCGTTCCAGTTTCTTGTCTTTGTATTTTCTTTATGAATCTTTAATTTCCAGCCAGCACCGGGACAGCCATGCTGACAGACTTGTCCCCCAGCTGCTGTACTGGGTGCTCCGGTGCAGTTTGCTTGGCTCTGTGATCCTGGCTCCTGCAGGATCCTGTCCCCAGCTGTGGTCTGTGCAGCAGGATCGCTGCAGATAGCCCCAGTGCTTCCCAGACCAAAGATGAACCTTGCCCCTCTGACCCTGCAACCCCGTGAAACAAAGCGGAGAGCGTTAGGGCTGGCGTTGTTACAAGTGATTGCAGTAAAAGAAATAAATCACATAAGTTTTCTTGCTGTGCTTGAGGGGAGGGGGGGGTGGGAGGAAAGAGAAGAAAGTTCAACACAGATATTAGTCACCTTGTTTTGTTCTTGCTAATGGAAATTTCCCAGAAACCAAAATAAAGGGTGTGGTATAAGAACCTGAAGAAGATAAAATTAGCTAGAACCCACATCCTAACTTTTAAACCCAGTGCATGAGTGCAGGTGTCTGCAGCTGAGCATGGTATTTCTGTTTCAGCTCATCCGAGGTATGAGTCATTTCCATCAAAAGAGGAGGATGCCTTGATCTGTGCGCGAGTGAGCGCTGGAACAGCAGCTGTTGGAGCAAATACAAACATTCATGCCAAGGATTGTAAGGATGGAGTTTATCTAATATGTAAACAACCACCTGCTGCAAATGAAAAATTACACCCACAACCACCTGAATAAGATAAGCATATGATGCGGGAAATGAAGAGACAGATTTATTATTAATTTGCTGGAACTTTTGAACCAAACATCTCTTTTGCAACAGAACAGTAGGATGCACAAAGAAATAGTACTCCTTGCCCCAGATCTGCTCAGCAGCATTTATTTTGCCTAAGTGATTTTCCTTTTTTTTTTTTTCTTTTTTTTTTCTAAGTCTGGTGGAGATGAAAACACCAACCCAAAGAAGATAATTAAAAGCTAAATGAAACCACATACAGCTGTGCTACTACATGGCTAATGAACATGCAAATATATACATATGACAAGGACATAATGCAGACTGGCTGCCTTGAGTGCTTAGTGCAGATTTCCAAGAGCTGGAAATGCTATTGATTATAACTGAGCTAAACTTCCTGACTCCAGACTTCAAAGATCAGCCTCAATATAATCATCACACAGCATATGGAAACATGGCTGCTAGGAGCTGATGAATAATGGCTCGGGGACCTGAACATTTGCACGTAGGATGGGAGATGTCCTCTTGGCCACTGAGGAGGCCTGGAGGCTTCTCGGCAGCCAGGACCAGTGCCATATAATCCTCCTCAGTCTTGGCATGCTCCATCTTGCTGTCAGTTGAGATTTTGGAGTAGTGGGTTTTAGTTGGGATATTTATTTTTGCTTTCCCACTTCACTTGGCAAGAAGCTAATGTGTGGAGGACACATTTCTGTGAGGACCAAGGCTGTAGGTAACAGACATAAGGCAAAGCTTCTGGGCTCCTACAACACAGGAGACACAAGCAAGATGGACAGGTTCTTCTCTGAGGGCCTTCTTGTATACTGGCATGAAAGAAGATCAAATCAGATTTCTCTTATTAGTTAAAAAATACCAACCCAATTCAATTTACCATGAGATGTCAAATACAGGGAAAAAAAAAAAGTTTGGAAACATTGGCATGTGGTCTTGAATTGAGTGAGACTAAGCAACCATTGATCCCTCTGAGCTTGCATCCAGCCAGACTATAAAATGCAAAACAAAACTTGTTCCTCCTCCACAATGACACCCAAAACAGCACATAGTCTTGGGGACTTTTGCAGGCCATGTCTAGAAGAGCAGCAAGGAAAATGCAGAGTACCCTCGGACCTTGGTGTAGAAGATGGCTGAGCCACCAGGACAGGAGAGAGGCCACCTACAGAAACCAAATTTGTGCTGAACACAGTGGTTAGTGCATAAAAATTAATCAAGTCCTACAATGACTTGCTTTATTCATAATACTTAATGGTCATGTAATAGGAGTTTTTATTCAGCAGTTAAAGTTCATAAGTGCAGGTTTTACATGTAGAAAGGTATTATGCTGATAGTTTAATTACACACCTTTCTGCACACCAAAGGAAATGGGTTATGCGGGTTTTATAATTAAAGAAGGACTTCTGAGGGGAAATGAACTTTGCAGTTAGCAACATCATATTTGATTTTTATCAGATGTTTTTGTTTTGAATTTGCCAGCACTCGGTAGTGTGGTAAACAGGTGAGAATGCTCCAAACTGCAGGAGGTGTCAGGGAGAAACTTTGAAAATGCAGCATAAGGTAGCAGCACTTAAAAATAGCAAGGGTGAGCACAAGGCATCAGCACCATGTGTTTGGAAGGCTCTCCAGAGCTCTGTCCGTGCAATCATATACAGTACAAGCCTGTCCGGTATGTCTAGGAAACAGGAGGAAAAAAAAACTCAGCGTGTAATTAAAATTAAGCTCTAGTCCTTGCCAAAATAATAAAAAGTCTTACTTTTTATTTTCCTTATTTTTGTTTTCAATAAATGTCATGGCCCGTGAATATAATTTTCCCCTCCTGCATGCCTGCGGATGTGACAAAGCCAAAACTGTGATGGATGGGTGTGCGTGTTTGCTATTGAGTACACAGGGCTCCTCACAACGCTCAAGGCAAAGATGGGTAAAAGAGCCATTGCCAGGTTGGAGCCAGCTCCCGTCGATAACTACGTGGCCATCTATACTAAACCCAGGGAATTCAGCAGTCCTAAGGCTCCCTCCATTTCAGGTTTCAAGAAGCTCTGACTAGCATAACTTCTTTCCCATATATAAAAGCATATTTGGGTATGTATATACACGTATGCTTACAATCTACTGGGAGAAACCCATTTTTCAAGCACACTAAGTGCACCAGCAGCGATGCTCAGCTGAGCTAAAGGCACCTGCACGGGGTCTGCTTGGCACCGCAGTGGGCTCTGTGGTTCAGACGGACAGGCTCTTACTGTGCCCAGCACAAACGAAAATGAACAAGCAGATTGAACCAAAAAAAAAAAAAAAATGGGGGGGAAAGGACTTTCCAAAAACAATATGAAAGGGCAAGGTCTGAATTATTGTGAGAACGCCCTTTCCTTTCTGGCAAGACGCAGTGTTATGGTTTGCCCATGAAGGTGGGGTCCAGGTTAAGGAAGCCCCTAGCGGGGCTCCTTTTGCAGCGCAGCGGCCTCATCAGATGCTCTTGGCCAGTAACGTTTGAAATCAGGCACCACACACAGAAATCCAGTGTAATACTTTCAAAATCCATTTAAGTGGGGTGGACACTCAATAATTACAATAGGAGCAGTTGTGTAAAGGGTGTATCCAAATACAACTGGACATTTTTGAATTTCATTGGCCAACTGCATAAATTAATGACAATGAGAAAGAAGTGAAACTGTTTTTCTCTTATTAAAGTCATACACTTTGGCTCTACTTACATTTGTTAACATACTGTTGAAAGAGCTGTTACTGTAGCTTTCAACCCTCATCCTGCAATCAAGCCCTCACTGTACTGTTGTGGATTACAAATAGTCATTTGTTTAAAAATAGAATGTTTAAAAAAAAAATCTGACTGCCAGCTGAAAGCAAACAGGTAAAAACTAATATTTGCAATTGTTAAGTGTCAAATTCAGCTTCTCAGCCACCAAGATTTATATCAGTTGGTGAGTGGAGCTCAGAACACTTTGAGGCTAAATTACCATTGCCTGCAGGCAGATGTTGTGCAAATAAATATATATGTTTACTTTTTTTTTTTTTCTTTTTTCCATTTTTTTTTTTTTTAATATAAATTAAACTATGCTTTTGGGGTGTATACATGATACATCCTTTGTAATCTGTAATACAGGAGAGTCACTAAACCCTGAGTTAACAGCTCTGCCTCCATGGTGCAAATCCAGGGTGCACTGTGCAGTTACAGTGATGCTCTTCACGATGCACATTTCTGCAATTTACTCCAGTTCTCTACCCTTGCAGAAGAGGATACTGTTCCAAGCTGGCTTCTTTATTATTTTATTTTTTTTACAGTCTAATAAGGGTAATTATAGTACGATAAACTGACTTTTCCCCCCACAAAGTACAACTGCCTCACATCAGAGAGAATATTATACCAGACTTAGGCATAGATGAGTTTTTACTGTATATGGAAATGTATTAAAATGAAAGTATAGCTCAAACACACTCATAATCCATTGTATTGTTTTGTAGACGCTACTTCTCCCATGAAGGGTAACCACATGTGAAGAGAGAGATTCCAAGTAAGTATTTGGTAAACATTTGAAAATGAGAGACAAATAGCGCTGTGCAATCGCACCATCTTACTTCAAATACCCACTTGAAAAAAAATTCATTCTGTAACAAGCCAAGCCTGGCTCCCTAAACCGGGAGGAATCGCAACACTGGTAAACTTGCAGAAATATTTTTACAATTTTATTAGAGGTTTTAATTCAGTGCTTTATCTACCTCTGTTAGTCTGCAAAATAGCTTTAAATATTCAAGTGGTAATTAATGAATCTTTTATGTTGCAAATCAAACATTTTCATCTGTGCTGTGGTGCAGTGGCAGCGAGAAGGAGGGATTTAAAGTGTAATTGTTTCTACCGTTCCCATTGCAGTGCTGAATGCCTTTTTACCCTTTATTATATCATTGGCTTTTGCTTCAGTTCATCAGCGCTTTGCCACATCTTATCGTTCGATATTTGCTGTCTATTTTTTTTCAGTTCAAGATTTCTTACTGTGCCTTTGCCAGAGACATTCCTAAGGAGATGGAAACTCTCTGAATGTGGAATTTTCGCATGAGTGCAAAATAATAAAAAGCATGTGTGTATTAAAAAGGGATCAACTTAATGGGAAATGAGCATTGGGTTACATTAATATTCTATTACAGTAAAAATCATATTTAATAAATTTTCTCCAGATTTTTCAGAATCTTACTGTATTTTTCTAAGTTGTATGCCAATCCAAAGAAACAGTGTATATGATACATTTGATTTATGTTAAGTAAATAACCTGCACAGCCCATTTTTGGGTTTAAAAAAAAATATTAAGTGTAGAAACACACACCAGACTGAAATGTGTGCTTAGTTTCCATATGCTAGGAGAAATAGTGTTGGTCTTGTGCAGCAGAAAGCCTTTATAAACAGTATTCTATTTTATTGATGCTATATGTGGATTTTTATGTTATGTGGCAAGAGCACGAGAATGAAAACATTGTAATTTATCCTAAACCGTAAAATTATACTAGTACTAAAGTAATTACTTCACATATTAAAACACGGTTTCCTTTACTTTCTTTTGTCATCACATAAAATTAGGAGCTGAGCGCTGCAGTGGAGGAGACCTGGGCTTTTCTTGCCTTCCCCAGCGCTCACAAAGGATTGACACATCCATGATTGCACACTATATCACCCGACCCTTGTTGTTCTGTGACCCTAATTAATATTATACTCAGTGACATTTATGTATCAGAGCAATAAGCTAAACAGGAAACAATTTATGTCACCTAAAGCTTTTTAACAAATCGATGCAACTATTTGTAATTGCTTGTTTCACAAGATTAAAAGTACTCAGCCTTGATCTTCGCCCACAGTTTTGTGGCCAACATGACCTGTGCTTCCGTTGTAAAATAGGAGTGTTGGTGATCAGCACCTATTTCCATCAAGTAATCCATATTGCTAATATTTCTGGAATTTTAATGTAGTTACAATTTATAGCCGATCAAATGTGGTTACCTAAATTGCTGTTGCTAGTAGACAGTTTAACTGTCTTTATTAATTACAGTATAATTTAATGTTTGAGTACAGGCACTTGTGTTGGTCATTTTTACAGCCAAAGCAGTTATGTGCCTTATGACGAACCATTTTAGCATTTTCAATGGAAATTTGCTAATATGATGAGTGATAAAAATGTCAAACTCTGGTAAATAATGGTTATTGCTTTGGCTGGAATTAATCCTTGAAAGGACGGTTACCTTCAAATTACCATTATAACTTCAAGAAAAAGAATGTTTTTCAGGCTTCTGAGATGCATCAAAAATGGCCGCTGAAGGCCTCCAAACAAATAGACACAGCTACACACACAGCACAGTGGGCTTTTTTTTTTCTTTTCCTCCACATGGAGGATTTTTTTCCTGAATAAAGTAGGAGGAGAAGCTCTTTTGTGTTAAATACCCTAAAGCAATGTTGTTTACTACTTCTAGCTCACGCATTTTGCAGCTGTCTAATGGAGCTGACAAAATGGGGCAAAGAGAGGGCCTTCACTAGGCCTCAGCCATGGCAGCTGGGGACAAACCACCCAAGGGTGCGTGGGGCCACCTCTGTGGCCGTGTGTGTGTGGCCGCAATGCACCCATGACCATGACAGTGGTGGGGTGGCCAGCGGCTGGCCATGGCCAACAAAGTGGTATTATGGTGAAGGGTAGCGCTCACTACCGCTACAAAGAGGATTAATGATGGCCCTGATTAACACACCATCAAATGAACATTTAAGATCATCGCTGAATCATAGAATCATAACATCATTAAGGCTGGAAAAGAGCTCCAAGTTCATCTGGTCCAGCCATCCCCCTACTACCAATGTCACCCACTGAACCTTGTCCCTAAGCACCAGGTCCAGCCTTTCCTTGAACACCCCCAGGGACGGTGACGCCACCACCAACCTGGGCAACCTGTCCCAATGCCTGCCTGCTCTTTCTGAGAAGAAATTTCTTCTAATTTCCAACCTAAACCTCCCCTGGTGCAACCTGAGGCCCTTCCCTCTTGCCCTATGAGAGGTCACAGACTAATCAATAGGTCAAGGAGGGCTAATTAGGCTTTGTTGTGAAGAGGGGTGTGTCTGTGAGCTGTGTGGAAGCAAGCAGCACCAGGAGCTGGTGGTTCCTGACATTAGGCCAATACTGTGAAATCTGTCGTACTCTGTGATCGCAGCCCAGCCAGATGTCCCCACACAGATCATCGGCAGCTGTGTGTAACAGAGCACAGCGCCGGCCATTTCATGGTGCGCCTCCAGCTACTGTGCTAGGCCGAGGTTCTCTTCTGCTTTCCTCCCTGGTACAACAGAAACCCAGAAAAGCTGTATACTGGCCTCTGGTTTTCTTTGGAGGCACGTTGCCTCACCACTGATCATAAAAGTGCTTTCAGTTGTGATGGAAATCAATGTTTGTGACTGGCAAAGGTATTTTCCAGCTGGCTGCTGCTGGTAGCAGCACTGTGAAAGAGGAAGGGCTTTTTGTGATGTTCCACAACATGGCTGCCAGGGAGGAGACCTGGGATTGTTCATGCAAAGATACAGAAAGCTGTGTTTAGAGCCCAGCAAAGGGCCATGCTCCCTCCCCCTGCTAAGCAGCATTTACTCAGGCAGGAGGGGAAGGGCCTGATCCTGTTCCTCAGCTCAGGGCAAGATCACACAGCACCCCCAGCAGCTTCCCTTACATCAGAGGCCACAGAAAGCCAGCAGATGACAAATGCTGGGCTGAATTGTCAACCCTTGCACGTGCAATAGGTGCACCAGTGCAGCAACGCCCAGGTAGGTGAAATAAGTAACTTATCTGTGACGGCTTCAGTGCTCACAAGCTGCCTGGATCCCCTCTTGTTCTGTGCTGTCCTCAACCAAGAGGCTGAGAGTCCCCCTGGACCCCATTCCGGGCCTTTTTCCGCCTTTACCTGGAGGCAGCTCTGCCACCCATGTGTTAGAGATGCAGAGCAGTCCTGCCAAAATTAATAGTTCTCTGCCACTGACTTAGGAAAATTTTTGTAATTACAAAAGTGGGACCTCTCTGGTGCACTAAAATTTCACTAGTGATAAAAGTGCAATACATGACTAAACCCAAATTTTATTCTCTGTATTTTTGAATAAAATCTAACCATCAGTACCATTTTGAGACACATTATAATGAGTGTGCAAGATTCGCCCTCCCCCCTCAAAAAAAGTAGTTATCTGGTATAATTTTATGATAGAATATTTTTATAAAATCATTTGTACTAATTTAAGCATTTATCATTATATGCAAAAAGATTTCTTGATGAGAATATTATAGACGGTGCATGTTTTTGACATTAGCATTTTATTTGGATGACTAATCTTGCAGATGTGAAATTTTAATGAATTATTCATGAAAAAATCTCTCCTCTGAAATTTTAGTTTGCTGCTAATGCTAGTTATTAAACATTTTATTTTTCTTTATAAAACTTGATGAAGAAAATAAATGCGTGCTTACTCAAAAGAAAAGAAAGTAGGTTTTTCCTTCAAAGTTTGTCTCAGGTGACAGCGTAACTTGGAATTTTGCTCTCGTGGTGGTGTGGACTGAGGCTGATCGTGCAGTCCCGGTTCTGCCTATGTACAATACCTGCCAAGCCCTTCCTCCTGAAGCCAGCAGCACAGCTTCCATTACGGCTTCCCATTTGGAAGGATTTGCATGATTAGGACCCAAACCCTTCTTTCATGCTTTCACCTTTGAAGTAGAGTCCAGTGAGAAAGCGAATACCCCCAACTCCCCGTGAACATAATGGCCAAACACCGATGGACTTGGTTGGGAAAGCGGATGAATTTTTTCCAATGACAGCATCTCCTCATCTCCAGTGCTCAACACTTAAATAACCACCCTCAGACCAGCCACAAAACTGCAGCTGGAATCTTGTGATTTGATGCGTGTGGGGAGACCCACCGAGAGCGATGAGACTGTCCATGAAGTGCTGGGACATGGGTGAGATGCAACCAAATGCTCCGCAGGATCTGTGCTGGGGCCCAGGGCCGCAGAGGATGTGACATGGGAGTCATCGGGAGGGGAGAAACAAAACAAAAACTTAGGACATGGCAACTTGCATTACCAGTGTGAACAACCAGCATTTTTATTGCATTTGAGAATGCTATAATGTCAGTAATTAGTACTGACTACACAACATTTTTTATTGTCTGTATCAACAGACATGGAATGATGGAATTACAGTTGATGTAAGGAATGAGTTTCTTTTATGCCTTATCAAAAAAAAAAAAAAAAAAATCTTGTTACTGGCAGCACATACACACAAAGCACCATGCTAACAGTCTGGACTGTACCATTTTCATCAAGGCTTATGGGTAGAAGATAGTTTGTTACCTGTTCTGGGTCCATTAAAATGCAGTCATTACTGCAAATTCACCTCGCAAGACTAGAATACTAAATGACTTCTGAAACATCTAAAAACTCAATCTGAGTTCATTAACCAAAGGTACCAAAGGATTTCAAAAGAGTTTTTTTTCCATGCTATAATGAACGTGACATTATTGGCAATCTGAAAACTACAATAGTTCAAAATTATTTTTAAAAACTTTATATATATATATTTATGTATGTATATATATAAAATATCTAATGATCTGCAATATTTGTAGAATCAGAATCCCTGCCCCAGTCTCTTTCTGAAGTCAGGGCTCCAGAAGAGGGGAATTACAGGAATCGTGGCTGGACTCTTGCGAGTGAGAATCAAAAAAGGTCATATTTTGTGGTCACTTACTCTACATAAGCCTTGATTTTTCATTTCACTTCTAGCTGAATGCAGAAACCTAACAGGTTTTACATTTACAAACTCTTTTTTTTTTTTTTGTGGACAAGGAAGGCTTTGACTCTCATTCCTGACAGCGATTTACCTGATACATGGTACTACTTTCATAATGTACGCTTTTCTTTGAGAAAAAAAACATGTAACAAATTGTCTTTACATCTTGGCACCTTGTAAAGTTTTTTTTTTTTTTTTATACAAAAGTTCAATAGTTTGACACTCCCCCATTATTAATCACTACTTCACTGATAAACTTTGAAAGTGTGACCCTGGAACTCATCATGCAAAATATTTACTGCAGCAGGAGAAAAACATTTTTTTTTAAATGACTTTTTTTTTTTTCCTTTCAAATATATGAACTTTGTTTAAGACAGCCAGAAAAGGCAGTGGTAAGATAACAGAAGGGGTGGGAAAGTATCAAAAAAAACAGCTTAAACACAAAAACTGTACAAAAACGCTTCGATCAATGATAACAGGAGAAAAAAAAATCTGTCAACTATGTTACAATTTAAAAGCTGAAAAAAAAGTCAGGGATTTTCTCCCACATGTCAGCAAATGTCATCCAATATTCTTAAAGCAAGGATAACTAAATAAAATACATGTGCAGCGTATTCTGCAATTCCATTACATACAGTAGTTTTTTTTTTTCAAAGCTATTTTTTTAGTATAGTTAATATAAAGCAGTTGCACAAAAAGCAAAAGGTGTTTTGACAAACAGGTCTGCATTTATTCCTTTTGAGGAATGATATCTAAAAAAAGGACCTTTCCACCTTTTCCTCCCTCCCCACCCTCCCCCCAAAAGACAAAGGCTCACACAGACACAGTGGGATATATATGTACAACATAATAAACCCCTCCCTAAAGAAGCAACCGTATATCCAAAGGGATACAGAATCAGAATTGTAAAAATCATAGTGAAGTTTGCTTGATGTAAAGCCTGAGATTTTCAGTTGGTTCTTCTGCAAGGCTGCGACACCTGCCAGATATGTTAAAATCTAATTTTTTATTTCTTTTTCTCTTTTTTTATTTTTTTTCATTTTTGCTACAGTCTTTAGACTAAGCATGCAAGACATACAACTAAGTGCAACTGAGTGAAATGTATTTTTTATTTACTCATTCCCTAACAGTTTGGACTGAGGTATGCGTACTAACAGTTTCTCATGCTGTTATCTTTACTCATGTCTAGCTACACATGCTGAGAATGAACTAATCTACCAGATTTTTATCCCCCTTCTGAATACCGAACTAACCAGCAAACCACTCAGTTTAGAAGTACAGGGCTCAATTCTCATGATCCCCATCTGGCTACCGCCGGCACGTCACGAAGCTGCCTGGATATAATTTAAAAAAAAAAAAATGTTTCAAATGACCACAGACTGCCCTTTTTTTTTTTTTCCTTTTCTCTTCTTCTTCTTTTTTTTTTTTTTTGAAACAGAATGCAGAGTTGAATTTTATAAAAGTAACTGCCAATAAAATTGCTTGTACCAAAGCTTATGAGTGGACAGGAGTGTTATTTCCTTATGAAAAATGCTGACCAAAAACTAAACAAAACTGAGTAAATTTGCCAAGATCAAACAAAATTAAAGCAGTCATCCTAGCACAATCCCAAAACAGAAGTGGCACACAATCTGTAGAACCAAAGACCAATTTTTTTTTCTTTTACTTCTAGAAATACTATTGTGTGGTCCAGTTACGTTGCGGGAGCCTTTCTGTTCTCTTCTGTGTCTTATTAAACTGTCTCCTTTATCTGATACCCTAATTTTCTGCAAAATAGCTGCGTCTTTGCTTTCTCAGCTCCCATCTCTAGCTCCCCTAGTAACACTGTTTCCTAGTTTTAGCCTCAAAAGCTCTCCTGATTCCTCTTTACAGAATTTCATTTTGGTCACTGTAAAGAGCTACAAATAAAAAGTAGCAACTTTGGTTCAGACATCTACTTGGCCTTCTAAATTTTCTAGAATAAAGGAGCAGTTTCCCTCTCAGGTTAGCAATAGCCCACATCTTGTCATTTCCCTCTAAATTCTTCAACCTCCTTTGATCAACAATAAGAGGATATTTGGCTTCACAAGATAAAGCATATAACAGAGAACATAATTTACCTTTGTGTAATATCTTTGGTAATTTTAGGAAAAAAAAAGGTACAAAGAAGAATATAAATTAAGCTCTGAAAGGCTTTTTGAAATAATAAAAAAGCTACAGTCCTACATAAATAAATGAGTGACGGAAAAGTGGTTGCAGAATGAAAATATTTAGGTGTTTGGTGACCAAGGTTTACTGACCTATAGCAACAAATTTTGTATGTCATGTTTGCTTTGAAGAGCGTTGCCAGTTTTGCCTAACAAGCCCCCGTGCGAATTCTCTCCTATATTTCCCGTTTCCTACGGTGCGGTTTTGATACTGGCTGGTGTAATATTGCATAACAATCTTAACTGCAGTACTGGATTTGCACAGCTGAAATTAACACTTTAGCATTAGTGGGTCTCTGTCCTTATTAACTCCCATAACAAGTTCAATCTGAAATCTAATTTGTATTCAAACAGATTAATGCCACCAAGCAATCCTGAACTGATGTTTAACCGTGAAACATCACCACGTACAATAACAATTTAATGAAGTCATCTTTCCAACCACTATTTGCAAATGCAAATGCAAAAAGAAAAAAAAAAAAAAAAGTACTAATAAATGTATAGGTGCCCATCTCGGTAATCTTAGATATTCCAGAAAGATTTGTTGACCCATTAAAACTCACGTTAAACAACCGAGAACCTGCCACTGTACTATTCATTCTCTAATGTAAGTGAATTCTGTTGGTGCTGCATACGTTTTTCTTTGTGCTGTTCAATTTTGTGGCATTTGCTAATATTCACCATTGCTGCCAAAAAAAAATAATCAAAAAACCAAACCCAAAAAAAAATACTGCTTTGTGGAATGAATCTGTGTTGCTTCCTACAGTGTTTCTATGTTCATCTGTCATTCATTCTCATTCTTGCAGTACTTCGTTTCTCTCTCTCCGTTGGACAACCCTTCCACATGTATAGTGCAGCATTTGGGACCTTTTCAAAAAACAACAAAAAAGAGACACCGAAATGGAATGTTTTCCATAGCTAAAGAAAACATGGTGGCATCTGAAGGAAACTGGAATGAATGACAGAAAAAACTACAAACAATTCAATGACATTCAGCTTCGTATAATAAAAACACCTATTAACATTCATCACAAAGTACAGAAAACGTTGAAGCCTCCGAGAGGCCCTGGGCCCAGATGAGGCCTGAGGTCAGAACTTAAAATGGTAGAGGAGAAGTGGGGCGGGGGAATAAAAGCAATACATTAAAAAGTTTGGGATAATTTTTTCTTTTAACCCCTCCCCGATATACACACTCACACACACACACACACACATATCCACACACGTGCACACACAGGCCTTCCCCATCCCAAATGGAAGCAAAAAAAAAAAAAAAAAAAAACCAAAAAAACAACACAAATGGAGTAAAGGCAGTGATAATCAACATGCAGTACTGTGCAAATATGTTGTCCATTGGAATCCTTAAAATCTGGGCAAAGACTTGATCTGCAGTTCAGGTGTACATGCTCAGTTTGATGTCCTCAAGTGTCCAAAATTGGCAGGACCTGCAGTCCACAGTTGGCTGCTAAATGTTAAGTGAATCAGTTTAGCAAATTTACAACACTGATGTTGACTGTAAGAGAGGAAAATCCCAAGTACCAAACAAGTCCATCCAATGCACAGAGTACAAATTCCTTTTTTCAACAAAAAGTAGAAAAATCAAAAATACTCCCAAATGGGATACTTGATGGCACTAAGAGTTAACATATTTCATAGTTGTCAAAGTGGACTGAGAATCCTCCAGACTGTACAATAATGGAGAGATTTCACAGCTAAGTTTGACGTGTTCTTCCAATCTTCATTCTCAGGATAATGATGTCAGACATACTCATTCTATGTCCTCATTTACAGGTTCATCTTCATAATCTCTGTCGTGATCGAAATCTGGACTGTGGTTGGCTGTTGTCACTAAGGATAGCGGGCCTTCATTTTCATCTGGATCTAATGGTTCTTCTTTGACATGCACGGGGTGCCTGCGAAAATGAAAACAGGGTCAATCAGCAAGCTGCTCGTTAAGAAACGTTTTTGACAGCTCGGGCAGTTTGGGGAGAACCGTGGGGTGGTTTGGGTGTCAGGATCTGGCGTGCCAGGCGCCGGAGCTCCAGACACCAAGGAGCAGCCCCAAAACGTGGGCACCGGGCACGCGAAGCCTTCGCCGGGGAGGCAGCGCTCAACCGCCCGGCTTCCCCGGGAAAAGATTGTGGGAGGAGCACCTCGATGGGGCTTCCGCCTCGGGATGGAAGAGAAAACGCTCTCAGCTGACATATTAAGTTGATTAATACAATCTTTGGATAAATAAGCGGAATAAGCAGCCGAAAAGCAGCGCGGCGGTTTGTCAGCCCGCCGAGCCGGCGGAGGCTGGGCTAATCACCGCGCCGTGTGTGCGGCGTCTCTCGTTAACATGCAGAACCTGTGAGACAACTCTCCAGAGGACGACCCCAAGTGAGGTTCTATCATTAATCAACTTCAAGCAAACACAGCAAAGAGACACCATGATACATGCTTTAAACTCCAAATTAATGCATATTTTTACAAACTGTCAATAAGGGAAGAAAAGCCCTGCCAGGAAACACAAACAGAGAGGAAAAGGCTCGCTCAACACAACAATATGATAAGAAAGCACAGTCCTAACGAGAATAATAACGCTGTCAGCTGTAAACAAGGCAGAACATGATCCCCAGCTCATGGTGGGCACAAGGATGTACTAAAGAGATGAGATCTGCCAAATTTCTCATTATGGCACAGCACATGAATAACCCGCAGGGGAACGGGGCTTGGTCATTCAAAACGGGTACGATAACAATTGAAAAATGTTGTTCGTAAATCATATTTACAACAAATCCTATACAAATACAAATTACCTTTTCTTTTTTTGTTCGGCAGCTTTTGAAATGTAAAATAGCCATGTGAGTCAATAGTGTCTTGTTGGTGGGACTTTATAGGAAAGTAGAATTTTATTGACATTACCAAGTATTAATAATGCGACACAGCAATGGAGACCCTGTTTGCTTCCTAAATAATTGATGTTGTAGGCAATCCCTTAAAATAAAGTGTTAATGAGTTCAAGTCCCACTCTGTCTCTCATTGAGTAGATATCCACCTCCTAGAGTCTTGTTTTTTCTCCGTGCGAGCTGATTTAACCCTTTCACGTAGGCTACTTGGAAACGTAATCCGAAGTGCCAGCATTCCTTGCAAGAACTTTTTCTCCCCTTGCACAGCTTTGCTTTAAAGCGAACGATTTAAAATAGCTGTATTTTATTATACATTTTGCACAGAGAGGAACAACAATACTTTTTGTACTCTGTTGCACCGACAGACAGGCAGAATAAATCACTGAGCAGGGAAAAGGCAGCCCTGCCTGCTACATGAGACCAGGGTGAACCAGCCGTACGCTGGTACCGCACACAGAGCCGCATCGCCCCCTGTTCATTCATTTCAGCCTGAACCCAGCTCAGTTTGGGAAGCACCTAAGTTGCTGACTACACACATCTCTAATGTGAGCTGCAAATGCCTTTCAAGTCCCTGCATATTTCAACTTCTTGAGTTGTGAAGTGCTAGATCAATACTTCGGCATTATCTGCACCTTCCTGCCCGTCCAACCAAGGCAGGGTGGGGAGAAGTGCTGCTGCTGCCGAGCAGTACCCGCACACACACACACACCTCTTACCTTCAAATTTACAAATACGTGTCCTATCAAAACATGTCTGGATCAAAGAGGTTCCTCTGCACATTGAATTATTTTAGCTGCACATCATTAAAGGCAGAAGAAACATCCCTAAAACCAACACACCCATCCCCTGTCCCTGGGGAGGGACATGCTGATGAACTGGGAGGACTGGTGCCAAGGGGAAATATCCCTCCCCTGCCCCAAAGTGCTCCATGCAGGACAAGATCCAAGTATCAGGGGTTCAGAACTAACCAACCCCTTCAGCACATTGAACAGCCCGCTGGATGAAGCCCGCACGCCGCTGGGCATGTGCTGAGTGTCTTGGCGGCTTGTGGCCCGAGCGAACACGAAACCGTGCTGATTAGTTGCAACTAGAAAAACTTACATTATGAATAGGCTGTGGGGCCCTCACTTGGGAGAAAACGTGAAATGAAAAACAGAAGAAAAAGGGGCAAAGAGTGACTGCACACACAGACCGGTAAAGTGTGTGCTACGCAGCCTTTATGGCTGGGATCCCTTTTTCCTGCCGTTCAAATTTAGAAGCCTTGCTTGTTGCCTTTTTGGTCTTGATGTTGCTGCCAGGCTTATTTTTGCTTTTTAATTATTATTTTTGGAAATGCAGATGGAACATTTTCAAAGGTAAGAGGAGAATGTGCTTCGCACAACGCAGAGGTGGCACCGGCACGTGGAAGGGAATTTCTTCACGCAGGGACCACGTCGCAGTCTCCCACCACATCCTTGCACCGCTTCGTGGGCAGGAACGAACGGGTGCCAGCAGATAAGGGAGGTACCCGCTGTGCTCACAACAACCCGAAATTCTGTGAAAGCTCCTTCAAAGGGCTCTGAACCTTTCCAAAGCAAACCCTGACCACCTTCTGGTTTTGTTATGAAAGCAGGTGAAACCAGGTGGTTTTAAGTGAGTTTCTCTTTGAGGTTTGGTTCGGTTCCCAGAAGTTGAAGCAAAACTTAAGGAGCGAAAAGCAAAGCAAGCATTAACTTACGTGGCTCAGCCCTGAGCGAGACATCGCCGGGGAGGGCCACAAAGGCACGGGGAGGCACAGCCACACCGCCCTCTGCCCAGAGCTCACGTGTTGGACAGGCATCAGACAGCGAGCTTGGCAAAAACTCCATCCCCCAAATTAGGAGGGTTATATCTGGGTAATGCAACCCCCCGGGGAGGGATTTGCATGGAAAACAAAAATAATTCATCTCCTTGCATACTCTGTCAGTCATAACCACAAAGCGGCACGTGAGGAGGAAGCCGTACTGAATTAGGGATTTTGCTCAAACATTTCAGAGCAACTGGCAACATTCGGTTTAAATAAGCTCAAAGGCAAAGGGAGACTTTTCTATCTCTCAGCTAAGTCTGAATCTCTGTTTTCCATCTCCCAAAGAGGGGAGGAAAACCCATCGTATCTGAACTACGGAAAAGGTAAATGCTGGTCTAAGTGAAAAAAAGAAACAAAAGGGGGAAAAAAAGAAAGAAAGGAAAAAAAAGGTTTCCTATTTCTTTTTTGTAGTAGCAGAATTTCAGCCTGTTCCTTTTAAGTAGATGCTTAAGACTCCAGAAGGGGTTAACAATAAATAACCTTGCTGAACACAGATTCCCCTTCTTTTCACATCTGAGTAATTCTTTTGTTTGTCCACTCTGGGAACAGAGGAGTTTTTAATAAAGCTGACTGTTGTTTAAAGCCACTGAGTTCTGGTGGTGCACACAGCATGGAGTAGTTTGCTTTGTGGCTACCTTTGGAGCATATCAGGATGAAAGTGTTATGTCCCCAAGCTGTAATTATGCGACTACTTTCTAGTGTTTCAAAAGGAGGGAGAGGAAAAAAAAAATAAAAACGAAAAAAAAACCCTAGCCGAGGTTCAATGTGTCATAAAAAGGAAACGAATGAGCGGTAATAAGACTTCAGCTAAAGTGTTAGACTTCTTAGCTGTCATGTTAACAAGGTCTTCTAAACCTTACAATAAAGTTTAAAGCTTGATTTATTTTAATATACTGAAATTGTTTAAAAATAATTTGCATTATGACAAGGAAATCTGTTCTGAGAAAAAAATTGGAAATGTCGGTAACGAAGCCTGCTCAGTGAAAAGCAGAGGTTGCACAGCGTCTGCAAAACTGCTCTTGACTCGTGATTTTATTTACTAAACAGGGCAAACCCAGTGACGTCTGAATGGTGCTCTGGCTTTAGATCCCTTCCAACTACTTAGAAAGACCATTTTAATGGGGAAGCTCAGAGGCTGGTATTGGAACATCACCTAGCCACATTTTACTTAAGCAAAAAGAAATGTTCAGCGGAGAACACATATATTATCAATTCTGAGAAAATGAAAACACTCAGGAAACAATCATTTCCATATTACAACAGAAAATTGGATTTTCTGGTGAATAATGAAAATGAAGCATCCCTCCCCCTGTCCTTCTCTCTCTCCAGTATTTGTTCTGTGCCCCTCAACTTGGTATCAATGTGCTAAGAGAAGATTATTAAGTGCAACAAAGGCCACGACTGTGCACAATTCTGGAAAATGTCCTAGCCTGTTTCAACTCAGTTATTTTTCTCCCCTCACAGTCTCTTCAAAGACAGTGAAACCTTAGGTGAAATGAGAAGTGCACGAACTACGCTAGCCTTGAACTTGCAAAAAATAATTACTTGGATTAACGCAACATCATAAACGTTCGTCCCCGTCTGTTAGGCCAGGAGAAACCCTTGGGAGAAGTCTCCTTTCTGGAGAAAACCCACGTCCCTCCACTCCAGCCCTGCGTGGTCACGGGCAGAGGATAACAAATTGTGACTGAAACTGCCTGAAGATGAATCCGTTTGTGATAGATGGAAAGTGTGTCATGTAATGCTACTTTGGGAGAGATAATTAATACTGCACAAACAACCACTGGAAAAGCTAAACACATTATTTGAATGTTTTGAAGTAAATGGTAAAAGACAATGTTTAAATTAATTATTAATTAAAAATGAATGTTGCCATCTTTAAAGATTTTTTTTCAAAGCACATTGTGCGCTGATTTAAAATGCTGCGATATCAAAGTACCCAGAGCTTCAGATTCCTTCGTGCCCCCTCCCCTCTGACAACACATTATGCAGGTGGGAAACTTTTTTGCCATTAAATGCTAATTAGTTTCACAACTAATTACTACAGTGGTATTAGGTTAATGTTTTTCTACTTTTTGATTTCGACTTACTTTTGTAAATCCCTTATTCAAATTACTTTGAAGTGAAAGACTACAAATTAGTTCTCTTTTTAATGCGTAATGTGAGCCGTGGCGAGCCAGCCAGTGATTTTACAGCCATGCTAATAACACCGGCAGCATGGCAGCGCTGCTCGCACACGCGTTCACTTGCACAGGTCGTCAACCATTCCGGATAGTTTTTAAAATTTGAGAACTACAAGACTTACAAACTCCGGCTTCCTCGCCAGCTGCCAATTATCCGGTATGCAATTTGAGGGGAGGGGGGAATTTACAGCTTTGCAAACTCGCTCCGTCACCCCATAAATACTGAACACACCCATAGGGGCATCACACCCTTCCTGCCTTACCCTTTCCTCTGTGAGCTGGCTGCCCTGGTGCCATTCATGTTGAGCAGGGACAGCAATCCCCCATTACTTCATGCGGTTATATATGCACTCATTATACTGCCGTCTGTTGCTATAATGCTCCTATTAATTTTCTTTTTGATATTTTAAGAGCAATCTATAAATCATGCAGACCTTCACGTGTGCCATCATTAATGCTTAGCAAGGCCGCTGTGCATCGAGGGTTTTTTCAAACCCGCCCATTTCCCAGCTCTGCCCCACCGGGCACGCTCGTCAGTTGGTCCAAAGGGGAGAGAAACGCCAAAAAATGTAATTGCCTAAGAGTTTTGCAACCCTGCAGCCCAAGGTTTAAAGAAGAGTTAAAAATGAGTTAAAAATTTTACAGCCCCGTGTGCTTGTCAGACTGGATCGAGCTGATTCCTTCATGTGAGTAAGGTGGTAAGAGGCCCTTTTATGTCCTCATCAGCCCAAGCAGGTCCCCAAACGGAGATCTCCGCTTGTGCTGCTCACTCCAAGAACCTCAGAACCAAAGTGCGAAGACCTCCGAAGCCAGAGCCCAGCAGGCCAAGGACGCCCAGCTGAGCGCACGCATCTCTGCCATACTTACATTGCTTGCATAGGGGAACGTCCTGGACTACTGTCACTCCCATTACTGTTCGTATGCTCCATTGCACCATTAAGCTCTTCCCTCATCGCGTTGGCTAAATTGCCCAGAGTGGGATTTCCCATGGAAGCAGTAGTGTATAGAGGTATACTGTTCTCAGCCATTGAAGCCTGCCAAGGACACAAACAAACATATGAAGAGCCATGACTAACGTTTTTATACATTGCACAACACGCTCATTTATTCCAAAACATTCTCCACATTTACATTATTTGCAATTGCTGTTTTTTTTAAATATTGTGCTTTCTGATAGGTATTACCCTGATTCCACCAAGGGAAATTTAACGTAATTTACATCTGGGTTTATGCATTCAGAGCTGCACTGGCTTGTGAGAGAAAACGGAGCTTTCCATTCCCTGTTTGGAATTACACCTCCTGGAAAAAATAAAACGTGCCTTTCCTATTCTCATTTTGCAAAATTGTGTTTGGGGCTTTGGGTTTTTTTTGTGGCTTAGGCTTGGTTTTTGGTTTTGTTTTTAACGAAAGGTTAATGAGAAAAAAATTACTCGCTCGGCTGCTAACTCCCTCCTAGCAGAGCGAACAGGCACACAGCGGGATGGCGACGTTCCTGAGCTTTGTTTTTCTCATGACATGAGTATGAAGCTGTGGTTCGTGCACGCTGGATTTCTCGGAGCTGCAGTGACACACCTGAGAGCGGAGCCACTCCATGTGAAATTCGCAGCCCTGTCTTGTCACCGGAAACCGAAAATCTGACGAACTCTAACAAATCCTCCCCCCGCCACTTTTTAAGCATCAGCAACTCAGCTCTTCTCTAACTGCTCTGACCATTTTATTGAGATTTGCCATTGTTCTGGAGATCCACCACGCAGAGGCACGCCGCGGTTAACTTTCTAAATGGAAATCTTTGTACAAAGAGAATGAACTGCTAAATATTTCCCTTCTGATTCCCACCGCTCTGCCTGCTAATATTTACTGTATGTCAGGATTAGCTCATGTTGACGGCACGGGCCCGTGCCTGGCGAGGTGGGAGCGCAGAAGCCCCGAGCCTCCGAGGAGCCCGGCGCTTGGCGGGGACTGCTGCTCGGGGAGGGAGGTCGGGCTTTGCAGGGCCGTCGCGCCGAGGGACTCGGAGGACATTTAACCATTTCACCCATCTGAGCCGGATCCAGCTGACATCATCGGCAGCTTTCCGAGCCGCGGCAGCGCCGGAGAGCCCCAGATGCTGGCTCGGCAGCGCTCGACCTGCGCTGGGGGGAGGTCAGGCGGCTGCCGAGCCAAAAACTCCATCTGAGTCTGGGGCTGCATGATGCAACCTGCCCATGGGAGGGGAATTCATGCAAACGCGCTCCCCACCGAACGCTCTCGTCCGCTCCTAATTCGTGGGACAAAACTCCGTGCTCGTTGCCATCTGAGCCAGCAGAGCTGTTCCCAGGCAAGCGGAGCCAGAGACGAGGGCTGGGAGGGGGGACGGCCAGCCCTGCCGGCAGCATCTTCAGGAGCATGGCCCCTTTTATTCTTCCTTACGGTGACCTCTCCATGTGCAGCCCTATGTGTCACACATGATTACAAAAGCTATTCTAACGGGGAGGATTATTTTTATCTTCTTGATTCAACAACCGGCAAACTCATTGTGATTAGGGGATGCAAAGAATGGTTCACATTTCCTCCACTTGGCAAAATAATGACTCAAGTTCTTCACCCATAGTGATAACTTGTAATTGCAGTAAAGCAATTTCTTGGGGGAGAGGTGGGACACGAGGAGTAGCTGCTATGAAGATAATAATAGTGGTGGTGGTGGTGGGAGGGGGTTGGGAGCATGAAAGCCCCCGGCGACCTGCTGGGAAAAGACAGTGCTGGTGAGAGCTGGAGTGCCCCTACCTTCCCCACACACAGCAGGGAGAGAGCTGCTGCTCCCTGGCCACGAGGGAAAACAGATGGAGGAGGCATCGGAAGGGTCTGGGAGAAGAAGAGGGGAGGCACGGGGAAAAGAAAAAACATATGGGGAAGCTGACTGCACGAGGGAGGTCAGCGTGCCAGCGCTGCCTTGTGCTGCCCACGCCAAACAGCTTCGCCCAAGCTGCCCTGCACCATGAGCACGTGGAAATCTGGCCTCCGAATCTAACCTCAGGAACAGGAACCTGCTTGGTTTATTTTAAACCCAGTGGAGGACCTGTCTCAGTGCAATAAACATCATGTTTATCACCCCAGTTTATTACAGGGGGTACAAAAACTGTAGCGACTCTGGCCCTGGCTCTTCTCTCCACGAAGTGAGTGCCTCCAGTGCTACGTGAGGCCACGGGCATGTGCCACTTCCAGGGAAAGTGGGGAAGGGAAGCGGCTTGGAGGTTATCACAAAAGACAAGAATGGATGGAGATGACGACAACGACACGTGTTTCAGAAATAAAACACGAACAGTTCCGTATGATAAGCATATTAATTGAAATTAGTCACATAGTTAACAATGTGAAGAAATGCAGGATCATTTCATTTTTGCCTTTCAGCCTCATGAATGTAAAATGTGCTTGTAATCTTAATACTATTCAAGAGACAAAGCAGTCTTTAAAAATCACACTTCACAAGACTCAAGGGAAAATAAGTTACTAATGAATGGTATTTACAGTTGCTTCATTTAAACATGCTTTCATTTGCTTTTCAGAAGTTACTGCATAAACTCAAATAATTAGGAGAAATGCAGAACATCACTTTTCTCTTAATAATCTGCTTCTTGGCTGAGAAAAGAGAAGTCTGGTAAACCTTCCACAAAATGCGGTTGCCCAGCAAACATCCATGGCCATCGGTGAGCTTCTGGAGAAGCAACCCTCAACAAATGACCAGGGTGCAACCACGTGAGGTGCTGCCTCAGGCTGAATTTTCATGGTAAGGAACAGGCTTGGACCCAAGCACAAAACACCCAACAAACAAAAACCACCCTGCAAATCCAGGGCACAGTAATGTATTTGGGTCTTTGGTTCGTTTAGTGAACGCTGACTTCACCTGATGTTTTTGAGATAGACTCAGGAATTTGTAGGGATGGAAAAAAACGTGAACCTGACGTGCAGCACATGAAAAACGTCTGGAGAAACGCACACTTCCACACTGCAAGTTATTAATTGTGCACCAACTCTTTGTGCGTCTCTATGTTGTGAAAAACAGAATTTTTGTCTTACAGTTACAGGAGTTTAGACCAATAAAAATTCCCATTTTTTTCCATAGGAATGGCGACGTTTGTTTTTCAACAACAATGGGAAGATATGCAAAAATAGCCCTTAAAAGAAAAGGGGGAAAAATGATCTGCTTTCTCTTTAAAACCATGAACAATAGAAGGTCACGTGGCGCAGTATCCTATCATTCAGCACATTAATAGCTGTGCTAGAGTAATTACACTTGTGGTATTTTTGCCTCAAGTGAAATTCTGAAATAAGAGGATGGAAATTATGATACTGCTGATAAATATTAATAAGTGAACTTTTAATTTTTTTGCCACAATATTCAAAATGCTAAGCATCTAGCTAATGCTGAAGCAGCCTGATATGTGTTTGCCTCCAGGGACTATGATGCTTTATGCACTTAAGAAAAAAGTTTAACGGAATTAAAATTTAATATCTAATTAGAGCAAGGCTAATATATTTTGAAATGAGTGGGGAAGACACACGCCTCTGTTGCATATTTGCTACAGTTATTAATCTTACCTGTAAAGCAGCATTGAGAGGTGTGCAGTAGGTGTGGCTGGTCTGTATGTTTTTAATAAGAGAAGGGTTACTGCATAAGAAAAACATAAAAAAGAGAGTTAAATGCAACCAACCCCTGCATGAGCGCGTCAAGCATGTAATGCTTCCTCCCACACCAGAAAACTAGAGCTCAGATTGTTTTTCCACACAAATTCTCTTTTGTTTCTCTTTTTCTTTAAATCTGAGTTGATTTTTTTTTCCTACGGTTATCATATTTGTCTTTACTTAGTAAGAAATATCATTATCTCTTGACGTTACCTCGCCATGTGTTCTACTACCCTGCGTTAGTAGCACATCTTGGCATCTCTGCTCATTTTAGCTGTGTTCAGGAGAAATTTTCCAATATTCGTCGTGTCTAGGAGCCAGTTACCATGTAAAGGTCCATCGTAAGGAGGCTATGATCAAAAGCATCACGGGATATTTTAAATACTGCATAAGGCAAATTATTCTCGAAGCTGCTGGCAGCAGAATTGCTCGCAACTGAGCAACAGGACCAGGAGAGAGGTCTTGAGCCGTATTATTTCCTCCCAGGGAAAGGGCAGGTGGCCCTGACTGGGGACTGCCCATGCCATCACCCATTAGTTTACATCTTAAAGTTTACATACGGGGACGGATTTGAGGAAAATATATGCAAAGCTCATCCACTCTCTCTTTATTGGGCATCAACAAATCACTGGTCCCCACTGGAGGAAAAGAAAAATCATCAAATACAAACTAGATGAGCTTTTTTTTTTTTTTCATGTGGGAATAAATCATGGTGTGAAGAGTCTTAACTGAGCCTGTCCCACAGGGACCGGCAAGGATCAGTTGTCCTGGAGAGATGGCCTTCGAGAAAAGGTCAAAGAAAATTGCTTTGGGAACCACAGGAATATTTGTGCGTGGTTGTTGTAGACACAGGATGCCCTGTTGTTTATAATCTTTACAGCTGGTCTCACTGCACTTTCAAATTATTATTTTTTTTTTCAGTTAATTCAGTGTTTCTGTCTTAAAAGCATCTAACCATGTTTCTGATTAAGAGTTGCAAACCAAGGCATACAATTGAAAGCAAAGGAATATATCAGATTAAAACTTCTCTGAAGCCTTTCCTTGCATATATGTCTTCTTGACAGATCTACAGCAGCTTTTCTGCACTAGCGTGGATAACTATTTTAGCCTACATTGCACTATAAACAAATGCTCTAACAAACATGTCACAGTAGAGTTATTATTATAGGCATTTGGATTATCAGAGTAGGACACACAAAATAGACATATAACAACCAAAACTTTAGTTTCTTTAGCAGCAAAGGTGATGTCACTATTTCGTGAAATGCAAGTCTACATGAGATGGGTAAATCATGCAAAGCAAAGCAACAGCAGAAAAAAAAAATTAAAGCAAGTAAAAGCTCTTACTGTGCAACAAGCTCGCCAAAGTTTTCATCAGGGCAGTATTTTCGAGGACGGCCTCGTTGAATATGACGGCCACGTTTAAACTCTTCATCATCAACAGTCCAAAAGGACCCAAACTCATCCTCTACTCTGATAAAGCACTTATGCAGTGAGAGGTTGGTGCGAATGGCACCCTGGGACAAGAGCAGCAGCAAAGGAGATGAAGTGGAAACAAAGGGACACGGGATCGGGGACAGAACAGACATCAAATACAGGGAAAAGGAAAAAGAAAATAAAATGCAATAAGCATAAGCAAATGGTTTGTGAGGGTTAATATGCATTGCCACCTACAAGCTACTAGCATGTGATGCAACAAACACCAAGCAAGCAGGGTCAGGGTACTGGTGGGCATACAAACAGTAGTGATGAGATGTTGGTCTTGGTTTCCCTTAACTGAAACAATGCGAAACCACCTGTGGTTGGTCTAACACCAGCTAGCAGCCAAAAGCCTCTACGTTAAACTGTAAGCATGATCCAAGCTAGGCTAAGAAGTTCAAACATGGTGGACATACCCACTGATCTTTTGTGGCCTTCGTTTTTGGAACTCTAGTTCATCCACTGTCCATACTGCCCCTTTAACGTTTTCTACTCGCACAAAACACTTGTGAAGACTAAGATTATGACGCACTGCATTCTGCAGCAAGTATAAAAGAGAAAACATTCAAAAACTTTCTATGAGAAAATGCTCATCATTGTCCAAGAACAGCAGCACAGTCAGCTTGACAGTCCTCATTTTGCAATGTTAACCCCCTTCCCCTCCCCACACCCAGCTCTTTACATCTTATTTTGCACAGATAAAATAAATACAAAAGTTTAAACCCAAGGTTAGAAAATCAAGTTATTGTTATCATTTATCCGCAACGCAAATGAGCACAGCCATCAGTTTAAACATGCATGTTGTATAATACGGCACATTTCATACACAACCCAAGAGGAACACGGCATTGACATTTTCAAAACAAATACAGGCGCTCTGCAAAGAGAAGCAGTTTTCCTCTCCTGGAAAAAAAAGAAAGCAGTTGGGAAGAACAGAAAGGATTTAATGTAAGCACGGGCGGCTCGAGTGAGCAGGGAGGCACTGGAGCTGGTGCTTCCGCGGTTTCCCACAGCCGGGCTAATGTGAATCAGGTGCTGAACCTCCCTGCACACCAGCGCCGGGGACCGGGGCTCGGCAGCACCCCGCCGGCCGGCACGGCACCGGCTCCTGCCTCCGCGGCATGCGCTTATATGGAAGTTGGCTCCCGTTCCTGGCAGGCTGCTGCGCTGACTGATCTGAGCCTCTGCCAAGTGAAAACACGAGGAGGGCTCTCCGAAACAAAGTGCTAATATCCCCACAGCTCATCACCCCCAGGGACCCGCGCCCCTGGTGCTCCCAGGCGCCGGCGTCAGGGGCTCGGGTGAGCTCTGTGGGGCAGACGAGCCCGCTCAGCCCCTGCGACGTGTTGGGACCGTGCCCAAAGCTGGCCGTGATGAGCCACCTCTCTGCAGCACGGCAGGCTCTGGTTTTCTGTCTCTGCTCCCTCCGAAATGGTGCCGAGGGCCTCGTTATTCCTCACGAGGGGTGCCATGCCCCGTGCCCGCTTTATGGGGTTTCTCAGCAAACAGCCCCGCTACCAAGCACCCCGGCTCGTGCGTGGAGCTGAAAGGGGGCCTGGTAAACAGGGAGAGCAGAAGAAGCCATTTGCTGAAA
The DNA here is from genome assembly GCF_963932015.1 of Anas acuta. Classification (NCBI taxonomy): domain Eukaryota; kingdom Metazoa; phylum Chordata; class Aves; order Anseriformes; family Anatidae; genus Anas; species Anas acuta. The sequence goes on along the minus strand of NC_088989.1, from coordinate 4,815,852 downwards.
ATATGCAGGCGAACAAACTCCATCCATCATCACTGGCACCATTGATTTAGTCAATCTGGTTGACTCGTTAGCAGGCACAGTGCCAGCCAAACACATGGCCTGGGTCTAGGCAACCAAGAGACCACAATTTTTTTCCCTCCCGTCGTCGTCATCTTTTTTTTTTTTTTTTTTAATGAACATCGGGTCTGGATGGTGAAAGGGAGCTCTAATCATGAATGTCTAAATCACTGTGCAAACAAAGGGTACGCACAGCGCATTTGTCATGTAAATTAAGAGGCAGTGGTGTGTGTGCTTGTGGGGAAAGGCAAAGACTCTTTTGCTACTTCTCCACGTCCCTGCAATCACTAGCAGTCCCAACCCTCCTGTCCCTGCTTCAGGGGAGGTTTCTGCCTGCTCTCAGCAGATACTTGGATGGAAATGAGTCTCCTTTGGCTCTAAGTGCCTGATCCTGCGGACACAGGGCCTGACCCTGCTCCATGGCATGCTCTGTGTGCTTCAGCTCTTCCACAGGGCTCCACTGGGGAACTGGTGGAACCAACCTTGGATATGCTTTTCCTCTCAGCACACGGCAGGGGGAGGCTGAAATCTAGCTGGAAGTCAACCTGGCCACCAGGGCTGCTTCTTTCTGCCCTTCCTTTATTCTCCTTACTTCATTCCTTCTTTTATTCTCCTCTTCTTTTTTTTTCTATTTTTTTATTTTTTTATTTTCTTTTTCCCCTACCTCTCTGAGTTCTGACTGGTTTTGAAAATTTCGGCAAAAGCCCTGATTTTGAGGTGGAGGAGAAATGCCAACGCCCCACGCCTCCCGGGCTAAAACCAGCGAGCTCAGCAGCCGCCGGTGGGTGCCGAGGTCCGCGCGAGTGCAACCTGACACAGGGCTGCTGGCCCACATCTGGGTAACTCAGGCAGTTTCCTGTGAAAATGGGAACGCTGTCAAGTCTGGAGCAAAATGTAAGAATAATAATGCTATTTCCCACAGTGAAAGTTGATCTCCTAGTTAATACAGCAGTTGATCAAACGCATACAGCAAAGTTCAGTGAAGTGAGTCCTCAGAGTTTGTAAACAGTCTCTAAATACACAGCTGAGCAGAAATATTTGTGTTCTTTACATGTATTTAATGCTGGAGAAATGCTTTCCAGTCTGTTCTTGCTCTCTTGAAGTCAATGCGCAACTTGACATTGAGGGCTGGGGCTGTTGGATCAGGCTCTTGCTGAAGATTTTGAGGCAGACAAGTTGGATTATTTGCAGCATGTCCATGAAGAGCTGCCCTCGCTTTCTGTTTTCAATATGATCACTTATTTAAGGAATTCGTCACAGAACAAAATGCTTTATTTTCACTGCCTCTGGATACTTGCTATCTAACAGTTTTATTCGAACAACACCTCACGTTTCAGAGCCACACCTGCAGCCCGTGCCTCATGGCTGCAATTCAGTGCCAGCAAATTACTCCAAAAATAAAGGCAAACAGACATTGCCTCTGACCTGTCAGAACCAGTTCACAGTGCTCCCTTAGCAATCAGCTTAACAGAAAAATTAGGAGCTATTATTGTAAGATTATATATTTACCTTGTTAAAAATATTTGTATGCAAGCCACTTTTGCAGAAAAATTACCCTGAACATGCTTGAATATAGAAAATGAAAGGGTTTGTTATTTTAATAGCTGCTCGTGCTCTGCGGTACAGCATTTTGGGGAAGAGGTTCATTTTTTAAAAGTCTTTATTCCTGCGCTCATCTGGTTTTTTGAAACAAGTCTCAAGGAAACTTGCCCAAACCAAACCCTGAGACTAAACTTGGGGAACACTGACTCAAATGCCCCCTAAGCGTTAGCTGAAGGTGAGCACAAATCAGCACATATATATTCAAATGATTTGGATTCTGCAATTAGACCCTTACGCCTGCACTGTGCCCCATGGGCTTCCCATCATGCCAACGCGGAGCTGCATTTCCATCCCTGCTGTTCCTGAAGGCTGGCACAAACCTGAGCAGTACAAAACCTGCATGACTTAAGTGGACACCAATTCTGGAACGTGAGGTGAAGCTTTTCTTCCCAGGTAGTGGAGCAGGACTAGGTGGAGGTGTCTGTGAGGGGTCTGCAAATGGACCTGCTGGGACACACTGCTCTTCTGCAAGCCCAGGGGTTGCCAGCCCTGCCTCTCTCTTCCTCTGTAAGCACACTGCAATTGCACGTGGCTCCTGGGACTCAATTTTAAGTGATGCACAAGCTAATTCCTGAAACTAGCCTCGCAGGACATACAGCCAAGGCTGCCTTCTTCCACTCCCTTCTCCACTTCCCTTCCTTTTGCTGCTGGAACTACATAGGATTTTTGCTTTAGACCCACACCTGCAGCTGCTGAAAAGGCCTACTGGAAGCACTCCAGCGGCAAAAGACAGGCAGGTCTAAATGGATCTTAAATCAAGGAAAGTTAATTTCCTTTCTGGATAGTAAGGAGGCTGCAAAGTGAAACACTGCTCATGTTTTCCAACTGAAGTCAAAGAATCAAAGCAGCAATCACATAGACTTTTCCTGAATCTAAGAGGTTACGGACCACGGTTGAAAATGTACAAAATTGCCCTGGGATCTGAATTAAAAGCATAATGTGCTACTAAAACTAAACTAACTTCCAAGGACCATTTTTAGCTCCATCCTTTGATGGAATTAATCTAAATGCAGGCTGAGACAGGAAAAATATGAAGAGCTAATGAAACAGCAGGTATGGGACATATTCATCCTACCTGGTCATTTGAAGTTGTTAGAGAACAAACGGAGTTGCCTAGATTAAGAGAAGCTCAAAGTACTAGGATGCAATTTTTACTGCAACGCAAGATCCTATTATTTGATTCATTCATTAGTAATTATACCAGCTTTAGAAGCCGGTGTGGCTATTATAATGTTATGTAGAAGGGAAAGAGTGGCCTCCAAAACAGAAAATAAAATTAGCTCCTCAGACCCCTTATCTAACAGTATCAGAGATGGTTACAGTAGGAAATTGAAGTGCCAAATATCAAGTTTTAGTTCTGTTAAACAGATTTCTTATGGTGGGGCTTGCTTCTTGCATATTATGTTCGATAAGCTTCTGCTGTGTGACTAAAAAAAAAAGGAAGTTTATAACAGATCTGCATATGTAGCTCAGAGTCAATTGATAGAGGAAAGAAATCCACTTATCTATAGATCCTGGGAAAAAAAAAAGTAGTTGTGATTACAGTCTGCATAACTAAAAAGACAAACAGCATATCTTCCACTGACACAATAACGTTACCTCTTTTTTTCTTTTTTTAATATGTTCCAGCTGAAGGGCTTGAGTTTCACTGCTAGCAGCAACCACACAGAGGAACTCGTGGCATAATCACAGAACATAAAAGCCAATAATGGGGATTCAATTAGTGGTTTTCAAAGGCAGAAGAATTTTTCTGCCAAATATCAAATTCTTCCTGCAGATAAGACACCTAGTGTGTGTCAAAACTGCCGATCTAAATTTTCATGTCCACATGTCGTTACAATTTGTTATGTCATCAGCAACGTCTATTCAGTACATGTCAGATATCAAAGGCAAGAGGCAGACACGGGATAATGCTTACCTTCCACGTCGCCGCGTTGCGTCTGAAGTAAGCAAACATTCGCGTGAACCAGTTGTAGATTTCATTTAGTGTTAGCTGTTTTTCTGGAGATTCGAGGATGGCCTTGTGAAGCAAATCAATTGCAAGATCAGTTATGAACAAAACAGTTCAAAATACATTCAGAGTTTCACTTGAACAAGCACAAGAAGGAAAGGAAGAGAAGCAAGGAAAAGAGAAGAGATTTGGAGCAAAAATCCAAAGGAAGGTTTTCACAATACAAACTAAGATTAATGGCTGTATTTAACAGTTCAATGGCAAAATTCAAAATGGAATTATCTAATTGTTTTGAGTTTTTATTTCTGTTTCCTTACAGAAATATTAATTTATTAGTCATTCATAAAGCAGAATCAAAGAGAAATGCAAAACATTTCACTAGCTGATTAAAGCTCAGTAATTATTTAGAGCTCAGATTAATTCTAGGGATCAGAGATTACTGTAGCTTGTGATAATTGACTTGCCATCTTTAAACAGGCTCATTTTCACTGTTGTGTGAAATGAATTTCCTAATAATCACATCGTATTGTAATACTTAATCAAAAGCAATTATGTTATATATTGCAGTTCTAAAAACCCTTATAGTAAAGGTTTGAGCATTTGAGCATGCTTACATACCAAAGGTTTGAAAATCTATTTAATCCAGAATGTGCACATATAGGGAGACTTTTTTTCTAATCCGAACGCGTGTGTTTGGCTCTGCTTACCTGTCTAATTAAAGATGCATACGTGAATGGTGGTCTAACTTCGGCGTTCTTATAAAATTCTTGGTTCTGGGCAATATCTGCTGAATAAGAGCAGTTGTTCTGTTATCATCACAGCCTCCCAATGCTGGGCTGCAGGCGACAGAAAGCCACGGGGGCCACAAGGGCCTGTGCCACCAGTACCCCCTTTACCTGAAGAAATGGGGACGTTGTATTTATCCGAGTACCGCCTCCGGATGGGTCCGACGTTGTGCATGCTCGTGGTAGTGATGACCGACGGTCCCTGCGTGACGGGAGTGATGGGTGCAGTCGGGGTGGTGGGAGTATGAGGTAAGCTCTGTGGAGAAGCCTCGGACGCCGTCTTGGAAAGCGTGACGCTTGATACCAGATTCAGCTGCAGAGGGAAGGAGAGGACGAGGACTGCGTTACAAACGGCGCTTCTGGCTAATTAAGGATGGTGGAGAAAATTCTCGGTAATGGCACTTCCCTCAGTTCGAAGCAGACAACACAGCTCGAGTGCTTGCTACAGCTCTAAGTGCTGTTGCAACATCTCCATTAGGAACCAGTAAAGAAATGAATATATAAATTTCCAGATTGATTAAAAAAAAAAAAAAAGAATGATGTAGCCTGCTGCCAGAACTACAAATTGTGGATTTTTATCTAAACCTTAAAACAAGATCTCACCGAGTACATAATCATTTTAATATTTTATTTTAGTTCCATTGTTTCACAATCTAAAGCCCACACGTCTCTTATTTCCATGCTATCATTATGCATGGCTTCTAATCAATCTTCTTGGATATTTCATTGAAGGCATCGGGCTTAGAATAAAAGGCAAAGACTTTCCTAAGGACGTGGTAGGGAGAAACGCAATCTCTCTCTTCAGTATCTGGGCTTTTTCTTTTTTTTTTTCTCGCTCCCGTTCATCCATTTTAAAAGCAAAGCCCCGAGTAGGTTAAATCTGGAATAATTTAATTAATCACACTGCATGAAATACTGCAGCCACTCAGCCCAGCACAAGTGGCACCACTCGCCTGTCTCCCCCGACGGAAGGCAGCGGCGTTACCTGCACAAACCCCGGCCCCAGACACTATTTGAAGCAGTGCCCTCAGGAACACGATGCTCCCTTACAATAGGTCGCTCCTGCTGGAGTATTTTCAATGAACACCCCATCTCTTACCCACGGTATCAGAAAGGATGACCGAGAAAAGGGCTCTCTGAACCACTTCCACATTTCCTTCTCTTAGGCACTTTTGCAAATAGTATCGGTGAAATCCGGACCCCATTGAAGTCAGTAGCAAAATTCCTACTGAATTTACCAGGGCCGGAATTTTATAACTTTTGTTCATAATTAGAATTCTTTTTGGCTGGACATTAAACCTTTTCAGATGAAGGCGAGGCGCCCAGGTCAGACACGCCCCCAAACATCTCCAGTTTATCCATAAGGCACTGTATTCATTTTCCTCATGTGAAAATAACCAGATAAGAAAACTCCTGTTAGCATCCCTCATATGAGTTAACAGCCACAAATAGGGGTTCTTTATCGAAACAACAGGATTTATCCAAAACAAAGGTAGTGGAAAATAAAAGGTTCCGGTGTCACAGAAGCGACACCAAGACAAAAAGCCAGTGGCCCACAGGAAGGGCCCAGCCGAGTGACAGATAAGGGTGCCTGCTTTTCTGTCCTGACTGCGAAGCACAGCCACAAAAACTGGAAAAAAAAGACTGAAAGCCCAGCCATAAAAACCTGGTGCTGCAAAGTGCTGCACGACCCCGCAGCCTGGCAGCACAGGTACCTGCCACCCATCCCTTTGTGCCGGTGCCTGCAAACCGGGGCTCTCCTCACACGGGAAATATTTAACGGTTCGTGGCGATGCTGGAGAGCAAGACCCCAGCGAGGAGATGACGAGAGGCAGTAAAACACAGGTATTGATTTCCCAGCGAATCCCGCCCCGGCGGGAGCAGCTAAGTGCAAGCTGCGGGAGAAGACGCGGGCTGGGAGCCCGGCGGTGCCGAGAGCCACCTCCGCTTGTTGACTGGCGTGATTTAAGGACACTGATTAGGGATACACACCCGGTAATGTCTCCCTGTTATCCATCTATCCATCTATTACATATGATAAAAGGACCGGTGACGATAATAATAGTACAACTGACAGGTCTCACCATGAAATTAAATCTACTGTATTTTATCTCAGTTTCTAAATGGACATTTTAACAGTCCAATAACTGCGAGCAAATCTGCATCAATTTTAAGTGCCCATCTCTAGCGGAGGCTTGGCAGCCGGGCCCTCCTGTTGGAAAGATCACTGCTCGTGCTTCATCATTACGGCTCTCGCTACCCCATTTCAAAAGAGTTTGCTTCCTTTTTTAGTGTTTAAAAACTTAACATTTAATCTGTTTCTACTAGGGAGCAGCGAGAAAGGATCCCCAAAGGTCAGCGTTCCCTGCTTCCAGAATGTGAATCGAGTTAAATTTCTTCAGGCTTTTCAGCATAGGTAGCAAGTAGAAATAAACACAGGAGAGGACGAGCAAAGGGGGGGGCTTTAACAGGCTTGACAAATGACACTGTGATTCACACCCACTGCTGGGCTGCCACTAATAAGCTACAGAGGAAGCAGCCAATCTCAGCTAATTACCAGATAAAATTGTATTGTAAGGACTCTAATTAGGAGATGCTTATGGAGGTGATCTAATGATTAAACGCTGCATTCGAGTGACCCCACCATCAATGTGCAGTGGTGCAAGATGTCACTGGAATATTTTGTAGAAACAGTAATTTTATTTCAAGGAGGGGAGGCAGTAATATTTGTAATAATGGCTATGAGGTAAACTAATTAAAAGACAGTTCCTAAAGGAAGACTGTGGCTTTGAGCAGCTGTGGCCGTTCCAAAACAAAGTGCCAAATCTCAACAGAGGAGCTGCAGTCAAGTGGAAAATTTCTGCCTGACCTCTGCTCTCGCTATTAATTTGCAGGAAAACTAATGACACATATACATATTCCCACAAAATTGTTCTAATTGCTAATTTGCCAAAGGAGCCCAGTTTCCAAATTAAACATGACTGCAGTCTGCGAGGAAAGAAAGAACAAAAAGCTGGAATGCTGCGAGTATGCCGCATTTCACCTCCGCCGACCGTTTGTGAGCCTGAACCAACAAGTTAATGAAAGACGACCTTGTCAATTGCTAGCGAAGTTCTTCCTCCTCCTGCCTTGCATTTTTTTCACCGCTCTCTCCTCTTCTGGCAGGGGACTGATCCCTGCAGGGGACATTACCGACACCCGGAGCAGGGCAAGGGGGAAGTGGGCTGCTCCCAGACGCTTTCTTTGTGGGGTCTGTAACGCGAGGACTGCAAACTGGGGGGTGAATTAGAGCAGAACAACAAATTATGAATGGTGTTGGTTTTGTTGCAATCTTGAAATATTCATCGGGATTGTAAACTATTAAATCTTAATATTGTGCCCAATTAGAAATGCGCTAACGCCCGTGCCCCGCACGGCCGAGGACGATTATTCAGGGCAAAGATCAGGAAGGGACGGGGCTGGGAGGGTTTCTTTTCCTGATGGAAACTCGACACGGTTGCTCACTGTTTGCATTTTCTATTTAAAAACAAGTTACTATGATTAGCGAAGTTGTTCACACTGGTATGTTGTACACAGCCTGTTTCCCACATACTGTAATTTTTGGACGAGGAACCATTTTTGTCAGAGGGGAGCGAACACGGGTCACCAAGTTTGCACTTGAATGAGGGAGAATTTTTGTCCTGCAGTAAGGCACAACCATGTCAGGCACCGTACAGCCCTCACACCAAAGAGTTAAACGTTTCTGTAGTGTTTGCACTGGGGATGGGGGGAGGGAGGATTTCCTCCAGCCTTAAAAGAAAACAAGAGAAAAAAAAAACAACAAACAACAGAAGAAAAAAAAAGAAAGAAAGAAAAAAAGAAAACACCAAACCCCACAACCGGTTTATACCCGTAAATTATTCTGTAAATTCAGTCTCTGAAAGGTGTTGGTTGCTTTGTTCAGTTTTGGTTTTTAAGACCAGCACCTCATACTGCTTTAACTCAACAATCATAAATGCTGTAATTGTTTCAGTGTTCAATATCCTGCTTAGGATTTTATTATTAACCTTCCCTTTCAAGAAATAGTCATGTCTTCCTATTAAAGGTGAAGACTGAGTCATTTTTTTTTTTCCTTAGATATAAACAAGGCAGAGAGGTAACCCTCTCCTTCACCCTGTAAACCAGATTTCCAGTAAGTGGCTCTCCCATTAAGGCTCAGCCTGAGTTCTTTTTGTGTAAACATTTTACATGACAATAGTGGCTGCAATAAAAAACCCGATCTGAAACACTTTTAAAAGAAAAAAAAAAAAAGAAAAAAGGAAAAAGAAAAGAAATACACATGTCTAAACAACCCAGAGGGGCCATACCCACTGCTGCAGGGCAGTGATTCCCCTGCTATTGCTGCTGCTGTCCTGGTCACAGCCGGGGCTGGGGATTTATCTGAGCCAAGCTGCTGGACCCTAAACCACTCCAGAGCAGAGAGTGCTTTTCTTCACACCGAGGGTGGGAGAGAAAGCTGACGCTGGGCCTGAAACTTAGTTAAATGCCGTGTCTTCCTCTCCCGTTTCAGCCTGGACACATCAGCGCGTTAGATGCGAGCCTGGCAGGCAGCAATCACTTAGCAGGTGTTGTTATTGGCAGGAACACTGAGGAAACTGAAGCTGAGGAGTGAGACTTAATGAAAACCAGTATATAAAAACAGCTTTTGTTGTGCTTGAGAATCTCTCTTTATTGCTGTGTATCATTATTTTTTCAAACTATAAAGTACGGCTACAGCAGCTAAAATGCTCAGTCATTACCTCAACAGTTAAAAGACTATTTTTTTTAATGCTTTGTTATTACAGTTGCTAAAAACAGTATTTCAAAACAATCGTAATTGCTATGGTTAGGTTAAAAAAAATACATTAAATAGGGGATATCTAACAGTACGTTTTATTTAAAGTGCCAAAAGTTTCTCTTAAAGTTTTCTGTCTGTTTTTACAAGATGGATATAGCACCTAGTATGCAGAATTACTTGTTGGTTGATGCTTTTTCCTTTTCCCTTGCTTCGTATGAACTTCAGTGTTAGTTAATCCTCCAAAAAAATCACATTTCCATTTTAACCTACCATGCTGATCACTACCACGAATGAAAATAGCATGTAGGGGAAGCTATCTTAATTGCAAAACCAGAATGATAATTCTGGAGCAATCGCTGTTCTGGCTTTTCTTTTTCTGCCTTGAAAAAAATTTTTACCTTAAAAAGATGTCACAGCATATTGCTTCCCAGCTTTGTTCTCACTTCAGCCAGTCCTTTATTCTCACCAAAACACCACACGCAGCAGTAATAGGAACAACTTCACATGTTCCCAGTGCCAGCTGAGAGCTGCTGCCATTTTCTTGGAAGCTGTTGCACCGCTGGACCCTGTCATCACCAAGCAGGCACCCACACTGCCCTCACCCCAACTGCTCTCCTTCCCCAGCCTGCCCTCAGTCATCTTCCTGGCTGCCCCAAGCCCCAGCGGGAACACAAGAGCTGCCCTTTCCACTACACGAGACATCGGCAGCAAGCTGAAGGGCTTTCTCGAGCAGTTTTGGTGGATTGGGGTAGGGAAACGCATGGGCCCTTCCACTGCGATGGTGAAAATTATGTGATGGACACAACCAGGCTGGAGAAACAGCCGTTCACCAACCCTGGGTGAATTGTGAATTGATGGAGAAGCACCACGAAGCTGCCTGGGATCCAACCAGTCCTTGACAACCACCTGCCCACCACCACCTGAAGCCCAAGGGGCAAAGGCAGGGCCGATGGTCAGTGTGGGTCACACTGGGCTCCTGGTTAAATCAGATGAGCAGTAAGCAGCTCAATCACCGCTTCTACCTGCCAGCACCACACGGTTTATAAATAAGCATTAAGATCCTTTGAGCAGAATAAAAACATTTCCTCAGTCATGAAAAGGCTGTAATTTTAAATCCCAATTCACTGCTACATTTGGATTCGCAGCCACTCGTTCCTTTATAAGTGCCGATGTACCGTAATATATTAATTCTAACATACACCTTGCATTAGTTATGTTGGCAAAAAAAAATTAATTACTGGATGTAAAGAATACTTTGCACTGCAATAATGGTCATCAGATCTTTTTACCAAAGTCCTATCCCACTGAGTTAAAAGGACTAGGGTCTAGCAGAGCCTGAGCAGTGCCTGTGTATTTTTTTCACAACGAAAGCACAATTTATGCAAAACACTATACTTCTACATTTTATAATTAATTTTCAAATGCTTCACCTATACATATTTTAATAATTTCTGATTTATCAGATGGTATCTATAATAAATTTTTCTATATTTCAATAAATGAAAAGAAGGCAGTTTCAATCCAACAACAGAGTGCCACACAATATAGGCCTGTCAGGCACCAATTTTTACTTCTAACATGTAAGTTAAAGGATAAGGAATTTATAATGCTGCCTGTGAACGAAACCACTTTTCATACACAAATGTGATCTTTTTTTTTCCAAAGGGTAATACAACAGTACATTTACATAAACTAATCCAAACAATCTATGTATTTGACAATGGCAAACCTCACACAGACTGCCTATTGTTGGTTTACATCTTGGAGTTCTTTATGTTGGCTTGTAACACTGCTCTAGCTGTCAAAGGTTTGACTTGGACTCCAAATAAATGGTTATAGAAGTGCTGTGCAGCGATATTGGACTTCTTTGCAAAAGAAAACCTGCTGTGTATGAATTCAAAAGCTATTAATTTTTCAGTCAAAAATATTCATGCCTATTTCTTTTAATAAAGAAACACTGTGCTGAGCAACTGAGAGATAATGTTGACTAGTGGTACAGAATTTTCAATAGAGCAGTTAAAAATAAATTTAGTAGGAGGTCCCCAACAAAGCTATAATTTTCCAGAATGTAAAACATTTTTAATACTAATCAAGACAGCCCTTTTCCCCCTGCGTTCACTTTTTTTATTTTTTTTCCGCTGCTTTTCCCTGTTTATTAGCTGTTAACACTAATCTTCATGGCGACACCGCCTGGCATCTCCGTAGCCTACAACACCCGCCAAAGCTTCCTGCCCTCCGCGGCTGAGCATCGATCACTAGCTGCCTTGCCAAACACTGCTCGCCTTCTTATGATTTCCTCCCTTTAGTTTTTAATCCTTCCTCCTGAGGGGCACCGCTGTTATGAAAGGCCTCAAGGCAGAGTGCTTTGAGACTCCCAGATTATTCCGCTGTTTTAATTTTTAATCCAGTAAGAGCTATAGAAACCAAACCTCCTCCCCATTCTGTTGGGTCTACATACTTTGCCAACAATGTGCTGAAGCATTTGCATTCAGGCTGAGATGGATACGAGGAAGTAGGAGAATGCTATTTTTATAGCCACTGTATGTAGTTTCCACTCTAGAGAGCCGGTATCCACCAGATCAAGCAATTTGAGGAATCTCAACAGCTTAAATGGAAGGGTTCATACCTACCACTCAACTCTCTCCAAGACGGCACCGAAATTTCCCGTTGACTTTGACATCTGCTCCAGCGCTGCCGAATAGCCTGCAATTTTCTATCTAGTAGCCTCCCTATGCACTTCTGCAGCCATTTATTTCCAACTACATGGAAACTGAGAAATCCGTTTCTAGTAAAAATGGGTGCGCGAAGTGTTTAATGATTTTATGTTCTCTATCTCTGTAATGTGTTCTGTTTCAGACATTAATTTTGTCTACCAACTGCATCTTGGCAGGCTACCATATTTGCTGGGTTAATAGTCTGACTCCTTTTTATTTCGATCACCATAAATCACACATATATGGGTGTGTGTTTGCTTTATTTATAGAAAAAAAAATCAGTCAAAACAGATAAACCAATACTTTGTCATTATGCTGCATCATTGCATATTGATTAAAATTGCTAGTACTAACTATAGATTGTCAACGCTCAATTAATTTTCACACAATGACTCAAAGCAAAATCAAATAAAGCCAGTGTACCTTTAAATCTTACAAATCTTAAAATCAAGAAGCAAAGCACTCTCTCCACTTTGAATAATCATGTGAAGCTCTGAGGAACATTTTCAGCATTAAGAGGTTAGGAGAAAACAACAGCTGAAGAGTCATTTTGGGCAGGGGAAGAGATGGTAGACTTGTCTTTTTTGGGGGAGTAACCCAGGAGCTGGCTTGGCCTGCAGAGCCCCTGGGTACTGTGCAAGAAGGTGGAGTTTATGAAGCAGCTGACCAACCCCTCCTGCCTCGCTGCTTCCCCTGCACCCCCTTTTCTAAAGAGCAATCTGGGGTGGAAAAGGTTTAGCTTCTCAGTTTCAACAGTGTAAAACCCGATACCGAGTAACTGCTTATCATCGAAACGTGCAACTAGAGCCTGTTCTACTGTAAATGTCTGTCGGAGAGAAAGCTAAATAAATACACTAAATATAATTTAATTACATCTCCTTCCTAACACTTCCTAAGATTTCATGCAAGTCGGACCAATGTAAAGAGATTTACAGGCCAGAGAAAGGCCCCCCACAACAGCTTTGGAGTCTGGTTTCTGCGGCCCCCCGAAGGAAGAAGGATGGTGAGAAGGGGGTCCCTGTGGCAGTGCCTCCTGCAAAGCCCCAGCGAGGGAGGTGTTTTGCATCTCCTCGCCGCGACAGGCTGCACACAGCGGGCCACGCTTCGCATCACACGCCCAGGTGGGAAACAGGAAAAGAGGTTTGTTGTGAGGTTTTGTTTGCTTTCTGCACAGTTCAGTACTTACGGGCTGAGGGGTGGCTTTTGGTTCAGTTGACTTCACATGCAGGTGTGTCATCATGGCTTGCAGGCGCTCTTTATCTTTTGCAAGCTGAAGGGGGGGGAAAAAAACGCTCTATTACTTGTAGGAATAAAATCCAATCTCTGCTTATTCCTAATTAAACAGTTGGCACCAACGTGCAAGACAGAAGAGTTTTATTGCTGAGCAGTTTGGAAATTGTATATGGTCTTTTTGCGAGGCAAAGCTAACGCTTGGTGCTGGGTGTCAGTGCTTCCCAAAGCAAAATGCATTAGCCCTTGAGTGAGAAGAGCTAGACCTGCCGGCACCAAGAGGTTCACTCTAGCCCTGACAGCTAAAAGGCATCAGTGAATCATGTTTATTAACCAGCCCCGCTCCAGCCCGGGAGGCACAGCAGAAAGCGAGCTACGCAGTGCCTCCGTGATGCCTTTTCCTCCTGCCGTAGCAGCAAACAAGCAGCACGAGCGGGCCGCAGCTCTCACGTCACGTGCAGGAGTTGTGGCACCGCGCAGCAGGCGAGGAGCTGGCGGTGGTTAAACCACACGAGGCTCCGCGGTGAGTCGCGACAGGCGGCCTCGGCGCTCTGCTGGTCCTTGAGAGCTGGCAAAAACCCCGTGGGGCCACGAGGGGAACCCGAATCCCTTTGGTGCATGAGTGAGGGAGCACAGGGTGGGACAGCTAACCATGTCGTCTACTGCATCACAGCCCACAACCGGGGCCAAGCTGGATGTCAAGGGCTGTCCCTCACTTCCTCAAGTCTCTTGAGGTTTTTTCCTTGAGATCTGCACCTGGATGGTGTCTCAGGATCACACCCTACACAGCTGTGGCCAGGATGGCTTCCCAATGCATTTCAAACGCACTGGCCAGGCACTAAATCTCACTATTTTCAGAAACTTTTTCTATAGGCAAATAGGACTTTTTCCGGCTGCTATTAAAAAAAAGGAAAAAGGAAAAAAAGAAAAAAAAAAAAAAAGAAAAAAAAGCAGGATGATATTATGAAATAACACTAATGAAAAAGGCGTGTTAACCTACATGCCCAACATAAATGCTCCTGTTTCCAGCAGGACTTGGATCAGGTTCTCACAGATGACAATTTTTGCAGAGCTGAGCTGTGCTTTAGACAAGCCAGATTCCTGGTGCCAAGAGGAGAACTGTGCTTGCATTCCAGTGAAACTTTAAACAACCTGCCCACCTTATCACAGTCATCTGTTTGTAGCAGCAGAGTTGGGCTAAGTGTATATAAAAGGAGACTTGGTCATAAATCCCCATTCATAACCTTACAGTCAAGGTTGTCTTGCTCTTCACAAGGCGAGGGGTTTCGGACCGTGCCAGAAAGGCGTCATGATGGGATAAAATTTGGCACACAAGTTTCCAAGACAGGAATTAAATAAAGGGAAAAATGGTGTCACCGCTGTGCGCTCTGGAAGTGCAAAAGCAAAATTGCTGGGCTTTTCAGGCTGCTTTTCTTTTCTTGGTCAAAAACCTCCATGGCGAATGAGAAAAGCTGAAGCTGATAGCAGATCTCCTGCAATCTATCTCCAGATCTGCTCTGGATATCACAAAAGAGCAGCGACGGGCTCTTATCATAGCAATGCAGTAGAAACTTCTCCCTCTGAGAGTCCTCTGAGGACCTCTTCAGAGAAAGTAGAGGTCTCTCCCCTCAGCTGCTGTGCTTTACACGGAACAAATAAAAAACAGTAAACATCTCATTCTCAGTGCAGCTTTGTTGGGCGGTCTCTCATCCTGAGCAGTTAGCGGGCACCGGGTCATCTGTGCATGACGTTTTGGTCTGCAGGCTACTGCAGAAACCAAAGCTCTAAGCCCAAACAAACAAAATGCAGGCACCTGAAAACTTCCTGCTTGCAACAGAGCAGTGCCAGCAGGGAAAGGCACCCGGGCAGCATGGGGCACACCCTGCGCCAGGCTTCCTCTGTGTCCCCTCGTCGAAACGGAGCGGTACTGAGCTCCCAACAGCCAGGGTCCTCGCTTTTATTGGTTTTAGTCATCATCTTAGCACGCTTTTAATGCAGTTTCTGGTGGGGGAACGTTATTAAAGATCCTCTCGACATTTCAGGCAGACACACGCTAGTGTTTTGTCATAGTCTAGGAATTCAAACACTCACCCAGTTAGGCAGGAGTTTAAATTATGAAAAATAGAGGTCTCTCAGTTTCAAAGCGCTGAAGAGAAGTAAAAAAATCTGAAGAATTTCTTTAAACTGTTTTTCCCCTAGGTCAGGAAGCAGCAGTGATACCAAACCAGAACGTCACCAGCAGCCCCGTGGCTCAGCAGGGTGATTCAAGAGAAGTCACGACGGCTGCTGGGCCGCTGATGGGAGCAAGTGCTCACTGGAGTGCAGATGGTCCCAAAATGGGGATTGCCAGTGGACTTACAGGAAAACGCTCCTGATCTACTGACAGTGTTATTGGGCAAGAGACTGTTACGAAACCAAAATAAACTGATTCATGCAACTCTTGAATCAGTCTGAAGAGCTGTGCTTCAGTGCTCCTGGTGGGCACTATTTCCCACCAGGGAATTATTCCCCACCTGCTGCTCTCCTGTGGCAGCTTCTTAGTCTAGAAAACTGCACTCGAAGGGATACACCCATCTTTAATTTGGAGTCACGCTGGCAGCTCCCTCCCTTGGCACTAGCATGGAGCAGGACAGGGGGCACAGAGGGAACCATGTCCTTGCCTGGGGCTCAGTCAGCACCCACAGACCTGCCGAGTCCTGCTGGAAAGGGTGCCCCTACCTCTGGGTGCAGAGCCCTCCCCAAATGACAGTGCTGGCTGATGGCACAGGAGAAAATACTGGAAGAGCTTTTTAGAAGAACAGGGGCTGTAGATCTGTCATAGCTTTGTGTGGCAAGGCCTTAGAGCTGCTGGTCCAGCCCGAAATGTTTACGTGTTCAGAGGGGGCCTGGTAAAATTCAGGGTCAAGACCTTATCAGTTGAAGATCCAACACTGAGGAGCAGATCAGAAACAGCAAGTTCTTGGTTTTCATTGCAGATTACTTCAATGCCTGAGTTCTGCTCCCTATAGGGCACATGAAGACTCTGACAACACAGTCCCATCTGAAGCCTCGTTCCTTTTTCCTGTATCCTTTTTGAAAGGTCTAGATGGTGACAATTTTCAAGTGGCCACCCAGTTCCTCATGGAAAGCCCCATTTTGTGAGGCTTCCTCCTCTCACAATTCCACCAATGGTGCTCAATTCTGTGCAGTTTCACCATGATCTAGGTGCCTAAGAGTGTTTCTTCCATAGAAAACCCTTCCAGGGCAAGGTACATGTGTACAGTGCTTTGCAGGTTTGGACACCAGGCACATACCTTGGCCTGGAGAGGTTAAATCCTAAAACTGCACCTGCTTGAAAAGCAGAAGAGGGAAGGCACTGAAAGCACAGGCCATAAGGGGATGAAGGAGAGGAGGCAGCAAAGTCTGTTGACCAAGGAGCAAGAGAGAAGTCATTAGGCACACAGGGTGCAGAAGCTGTCCGGGAGGAAAAACAGACAGAAAATAGGGGCAAGGAGCAGGAACGTGAAAATGGAAACCCAGTGAGGGCATTCAGTGGGAGCAGCATGGCCAGATCAACAGGAAGAGGAGATCACTTCAGCAGCAGGATTTTGGAAAAAGACCAAGGACAAAGGAGAAGGAAGTCAGCCGTGGGCAGTGTGAGAGACAACCAAGACATAACCTTCCCTCCTGTTACGTGCTTATTAGTAAGGCTGTGTACTAGAAAGGTTCAGGATCCGTTTTTCAAAAGTGTCAATGGATGCTTTAGGAAAACAAGCCCACGCAGTGTTTTTGCTCCCCTGAAAATGGTCAGCTGGATTCCTGTTCTACTGGGAGATACATATTATATTTTTATTTTTTTAAAAAAGTATATCAGAGCCTTGTTGCTGTCCTGAAATGTTTTTCCACTCAACGCTGGTGCAGCAAAATGAATGTCATATTCCAGCTAAGATCTCACTAAGGATAGGGAAGTGTTCCTGTGTTTGTGTTTTACCCAGCAGCCCAATTCTCACTATTTATAATGGCAACAAATGATCATGTCAGGATGGTTTAAACAAAGTGAAATATGAGAAGAACTCTACCTTGTCTGTGAAATTTTAAATGTTTGTGATGGAAATGCTGAGACCTAAGCTTCATGATACTTCTGCAAAAGGGCATTTACAATCAAACACAAAACATATCTGACCTGTTTTTTCCTTCAAAAAGTTCATTTAAAACTACTGCCTTTTAAAAACACTGCATTTATCTCTGTCCATGATACTGACAAAACTATTCTGTGTAAAATAAATAATATTAAAAAAAAAGGCTTGCATTTGTGTCCATTTAAAACCTGTAGTGCATCCCTCAGATATAACGGATTTGTTAGGTTTGTGTCTCAACAGGGCTGTATGAGCATGAGACAGGGCAGCAGCTGGGTCTTGCCATGATGTTGGTCCCCGAACAGCACACAACGCTGCACAGCTCTGCTTGAAGGCAAAGCTTCTCATCACTGCTGAAAGTCATGGAGGCAACGGGTAAAAGCTACAGGTCCCTCTCCTATCTGGCTCACAGAACTCACGTAGTTGGCCACAGGGCTGATTTGTGCCCCTGTTGGCAACTGCTCCACTGGGGGAGCGTTAGGGCAATGGTCTTGGTCTAGCTGCTCCTGCTCTAACACGCTGGGTGCTGCAGACCATGTCATTGAAAACTGTGCTAATGGGCTAGGCTTTCATTGTATTATGTTCCTCTGTAAAAAAACGAGGTCACAGACTGATAATGTAGGCACTGGAAGACAAATCCTCTGTCTCTTCCTGTGTACAAAGTTATGCAGATTATCAGAGGACAGATCCACAAGACCACTGGAGGGAGAAGGGGGGAGTCACAGGTGCATTGCAGAAGCTGGACAACCCTCTTCCTCCATCCATTCTTGATGGATGATGCATAGATGGTCTCACTCTGTTATTAACACCCCAGTCTAAATTAAGCCTCCAGTTCATCCTGTGTACTGTGCTAGCAAGACTGTTAGAAATAGTCATACAGAATTTTTTGACTTAGCCCTCATATCACTTTGTAATTATGTTCTTGACTTGGGGACTTTATGCTACCTTCCATGCAAGGACTCTAAGCTAAGACAGATTCTCAGCGCTAAATGGGTGTGAATCTGTGGATATTAGTCACTCGCTACTATTAGCGTAATGCAGCACTAATGAACCTTTCCAAAGTATTGTCAAAGGCCTGTGGAGAGGCAGCAACCAGTGGTGGTGTCCTGTTGAAGTCTAGGGCATCACCCTGTAGTTCCAGGCACAGACATGCCCAGTAACTGCAGGAGAGAAGGATTAATGCTTTTCAAGCTGACTGCAACTGAATAATCTAGATTTACCTTCAGCACGAGTTATTACTGCATCTTGGTAAAAGATTATCTCGTATCTCAGTTTACCAGGAAGACTGCAGATTCTTTCTTCTAATTCCCAAGAAACTTGTTAAAATAACAGACCATTTCTCATAACATTTTCTGCGAGACTCTGATATTTTATGACTGGTAGTTTGATTTTTATAAAACTTGTATTAAAATAGTTTATATTGCTTTGGCTAATAGTGAAAAAGTGTCATGACCAGCGTGTTCCTGAAAGTAAAATTTAGGAAATATCTATGAAAAAAAAGGGTAATTTGTAAGATAAGAAGATAAAAGGAATTTTTTAAAAATGCTTATCTTGAAAAGTAACAACAAGAAGTTTAAGTGTGTTT
Source organism: Anas acuta (assembly GCF_963932015.1). Taxonomy (NCBI): domain Eukaryota; kingdom Metazoa; phylum Chordata; class Aves; order Anseriformes; family Anatidae; genus Anas; species Anas acuta. The sequence goes on along the minus strand of NC_088989.1, from coordinate 4,796,997 downwards.
TTGCTGATTTTTCTCTCCAACTATTTGAAGCTATAAATGACTTAACTCAGTAAAATTCCAAATGTAATTATCTTCTGTACTTAGCCCAAGGCTTTCCATATATCTCTACACTGCTGTCTTGCATACAAAATAGGTTTTTCAATAGCTGGTAACTATATAATGTACAACATTGTTTTAATTTCCCCTTCTTTGCTAACCTCTTGCCTACACGCAGACAGACTGTCAAAGGAGCCCAGCTAGAGCAGCGAGGTGCAGAGAGACAGAAAGAACTCAGAAGCATTTGGAAAGGCAGTTACACAAACAGGTCATATCTTTGCATTGCATTCAATATATTCCCAGTTACCCTCTTTTTGCACTTTAAACAACCTCATTTGCTACAAATGGCAAAATAATAATAATAATAATAAATACATGGAGAGTGTTAGTATATGAGAGACCACCAAACAAGCC